>NW_020523997.1:0-45805 GCF_003368295.1 Carassius auratus | reverse complement strand
TTTTTTTTTGAAGAACTTGAACTTATCATTTGATTATATTTTTAAACGTTCTTTACATAGTTTACATTACAAATGTACCACTAATTTTGTATGCATTTGACTCTAAAAGTGTAAATGTTTTGTATCTACTGTGAAAAGTCATTTGTCCTGAATGCAAGGTCCTGTTCATCAAGTAGAATGAGCTCAGTTTAGAGTAGACTTAAGGCCTTTTTTACACTGAACGTGAGAATTCGGGATTGAAAAAATAGATCCCTTTGGGGCTATTTCACACCAAGCGCGATCATTATCGACGCAAGAAAGTGAGGATAATTTTTGTCGCTTGTGTGTTGATTTTTTTCACTGCACGATGAAACAGTGGTGGTGCTGTTTCAAAAACCAGTCTAAACAAACCACAGAGTGGATGCTGAGTTCTTGTTATCATTCATATCTGAGAATTCACACGTTCTTTATAAAGAATAGAATTTATTTTAATTCTCCACTGAATTATGTGATATGAAGAGCACAGGTCGTTTTCTTCCACTTGCGCAAGTGTGATCATATCTCCTGCCCTTCCGTGTGAAAAAAATAAGAGAATCATTTTTCTGAACATGAAATATGAAAGCAAATAGACATATGATTGTGTTGATACATATTTTCTGTTTGTGTTTTTGTGCAGCTCATGATATGTTCATAACAATAAAGGATGTTTGTGACAAATGATAAGCAGGTGTAGCATTCAGTCCTTTATAAAACATACAAAGAGTGCATATTTGCCTATTATAGAACTTTAGATCACAATCAGGAAGTTATTTCAAAACACTCCTCGATGATGGTTTAAAGTGGGTTTTAAGCAATATATAATAATCACATAAATTGTGATTCACATAAAAAGTGTAGCTTGGATGCTAATTGTACCTCTAACTATATTTTAAGATCTATTCTTGATTAGATTATAAATAGTTTGGGTTTCAAGCTTTATTTATCTTGATTTAAAGCTGTATATTGAGCAGCGGATGACGTTAAATCCATATACGAGATTGGTGATAAGTCGTAAAGCACCATTCATCTGTGATCCGCCTCGCTTTTTATATCGCACTAGATGTGAAATGCCATTTTACCCTGGTAAAGCAGCAAAGAAGTTGAAATGAAGGACTAAGGTTGTGGTTTTTATTGATGTGACTGTCAATGTTATGACCCACAAAAGGCTGCAATGTAAAGTTTTATTAATGCTTGTTTATAGTTTGTGCATTTTATAATATTAAAAATAACTAATAAGAGTTGTTAAGCACTCTATTATTATTATTATTATTATTATTATTATTATTATTTTGTTTTGTTTTGTGGCAAACCTTTAATTTGGTAATAATTTAGTTTATTTGCAGTTAATTGAATAGAAATTGTGCCGAATTTAGACAAGATGGCAACTAAAAAAAATAGCCCGCATGTGCAGTTTTATGATTTTCTATGAATCTGTTGATTATATGAATTATATGAATCTTAAACAAGAAAAAAAAGAATAAAAAATATTTACTTTATATATATATATAAAAATATATATATATATATATATATATATATATATATATATATATATATATATATATATATATATATATATATATATATTTAGATAGATAGATAGAGAGATAGATAGATAGTTTATATAGATATATAAAAATAATTTTAAGTTTATTTATTTTAAAAATTCACTTCCTTGAAATTTGCTGTGAACATTTCTTAAATTTAATTTCAATATTTGAGCGGTAGATTTCATGTCATGAATGTTCAAGTTGGGAAATTTCGTAAGACACCAGGAAATCCAGGGAAGAATGACTTTCAAAAATTATATTCACTTCGTTGTAAGAGAGATTTGTAAGCCCTAATGAAGTAAAGGACACAAAAAAATATATATTCTTTCTAAAAAGACTCGACTTGACTTAGAGAAAAGATGAATTTGAACCTGATTGAAGCAGAGGACAATAATGGTGCCGGAGTGTCCAGGAACCCTTCACCCCTTCACAAACAGGGACAGTGCTGGAGGTCAAGCTAGCCTTTTATTTTCCTTTTTGTTGCTCGGATAGCAATGATAGCTAATGATTTGCAGCAGCTGTGGCCAAAGATGTTGTCAGTGCTGAGTTATGTCAGATAAGACGAAATGCCAGTGAGTTAATTGTTCCATCGTGTGTGTGTGTGTCATAGCCACAGTGCTGCCACCTCCGGACAACAGATAAACGGCTCCCTGCTGCTCCATGAGATAAGAGCCACTGACACTCTCTGGCCTCTCTCTTTGTTTTCCTGTCAGATTTTCATAGTCAAATCCCTCTCTCACCTTCCAACTCTTTGCCATCACATTCTGGAGTATTATGGTTCTGTTCATAAACGTGATTTCACAGGGATTTATTTAGATTTTTTCAATCCTTATCTTTATCCGCAGCCACAAAATTTGCCACTGCTTGGTTGTTTTTATCTCTCCACTTCTATCTGTGACTAAAGAAAACGGGCTCCTATCACGGAAGGGAACCTGTAAAACAAAGCACAGCGACTGCAAATATGGGAATAAATGCTGAAGTGAGCAGTGCTTGTCAACAAGCAGGGGTGGTAAAAGTACTCAAAAGTTATACTCAAGTAAAAGTAGATGTATCTAAATAAAAAATTACTCCAGTAAAAGTAGAAAGTCCTCCATTCAAACATCACTTGAGTAAAAGTACAAATCAAAACAATTTACAATCAAAAAGAGACAATGAAGAACCTTATCGCAGTATAGGGATTGAACTGTTCAATAGACATGTTCCATCCGTGGTTGTTTTTCATGTTCCGCCGGACGAAGAAACCTCAATCGCAATAATTTGATATTTAGCGCCTAAATGTGACTTTTACCAAGGCAACCCTTCCAATAAACGTATATTTTAACCCTGGGAAGCAATTTTTATCGGGGAACCTCCTGGAAATGCGTTTTTGGGTAGTTTGACTAGTTTTGAGAAGCAACTGGTCAGGGATTTGTTGTGAAAACGTGGCAACCCTGATCTGAACGCATGTGCTGGAAATATATACTAGGCTACTAATTACAGGAGCATTACTGATGAGATGAGCATGAAAATCGCATTCGACACAGCCCTACTGAAATTTCATTCACCCGTGGTAGGCAAAGAAAACATCTCAGCCAATAAGGAATCTCCCTTGACTTCAGTGAATTCAAACATATCCTTGAGATGATGGCCATGGGTGATCCCTGTCGGGAATCTCGGGATCACCCATTTTAGCGGTCATCTTCGACCTCGAACTAACTGCTGCGTGAGCGTATGTTGGCAAAGAACTCGTGAAGTCGCGCGTTCTTTTTTTCAAAAGAAAACCACATTTTTCATTGGTTTGTAAAAATCAGTGTAATAAATACTTGAAGCGGGCATGGGGAAATGTATCGGAGTAAAAAGTAAACTTTGTATTCATTTAGTATCATTGAGATCCTATTATAATTTTATTAATAAGTTTTCATTTTCATTTTTGTTAAAGGTTTAGTCATTTTTATTTGTTTATTTTACATGTCTATTAAGTACATCAAGTACATCATATACATTCAATTTTTTTGAAAAAATTAAGCTGAAATACATTTTTATTTGGTCATTTTTGAGTTGACGTTTATTTTATTTCAAGAATTAAAAAAAAAAGTTTTAGTTTTAAAACTGTTGTCAAATAATAATTCTGATTTGAAAAAATGATGTCATAATGTTTTAATTAAATTTAGGAAACACTTTTTGTTAACATTAGTTAATGCATTAGGCACCATGAATAAACTATTTTTAGAGCATTTATTTTATCTAGGATCATGTTTGTTTTTTGTTGTTTGTTTTAGCAATTACTTAATCATTATAGTAATTGTTAGTTTAAATTTTAAAAGTCCATTCGTAATGCATTTTCATAAAAAAAATTGTTTTTATATTCATCTATTTTAATAAATTATTTATTCAATTTATCAAATAATAATAATAATTAAGTAATATGCAGCAATTAAAGTCAAGTTAAAGTAATTTTCATAAATATTCATAACCTTATGAGAAGATTCTACTTTTTTATACATATTAGTCATTAATATTCATAACCTTATAAGAAGAATTTGCTTTTTTATACATGTCAGTCAATGTGAGTGAGTCTGTAAAGGTTGAAATAATAAATGAGAAACAAAAACTGAATTATTTTAAGCTGTAATTGAGTCCATGATGCATTTCTTATATAAATTTTTTTGGGTCTGTTGTTGTATTGTCATTTCCCCTGTAATATTTTTTTACTCATAGTGATGTAATTAAACAGTTTGGGATTATGAAAGAGGCCTTTGGTTCAAAAAACATTTGAGAACCCCTGATCTAATGCAAGTACTGCACAAAAATGTAATTTTTCTGCATGAAATCCACGGATAGTGCATTCAATGGCTGTGGCAGGAAGAGAAGAAAGGCTGAGGTATAGAGAAAATGAGTTTGTCTGACAGTGTCTCATCTTTCACACTGTCTGCTGTTGGAATGAGCAGGAAAAAATGTAAAACATTACAAACAGCCAGCAGTTCAGTGCATGTTGCAACATGCCACTCGGCCAAATCACAGGAACAATGTGCTAATAAATTCAGAGCTGGGCCAAGGGTTGACCACGTGCCTAACAGATTCATATTTTTGGACCAAAGGAAAGTTGCATAAATAACAACATACCAATAATGTGTGATTTAAACACAAATGAACACTTACTTTCAATCTAATTTAATGTATTACAGTGCATTACCAGCCCTACTTATCAATACTTGAAAACTTTACTTACTTCAAAAATGCTTTGTACTGTATTTTTAAAAGAAAAGCAAGACAAATTTCTGATTTAAAAGGAATGTGCAACTCATGCACTTACACTTCTCATCAAATTTCACCCTAAACAAGGCCTTTATACTTAGCATGCGATAACATTAGCATTCTGTTTTACATGCTTAAAGGACGCAGTATCTCAAAACACTACACTGATTATGAACCAATTTGAATGTGCCATGTGGGTTGTACTCAGACATTTCATTATTTAAAGCACTTGATCATCGGATGCAGCATTCAGAACAGGGAAGCGATGGCAGATAAGCACAGGTATAAAGACAGCGGCAACACAGTCTATCAGCTGATCTCGGATCAGACGAGGCTTTGTGCTTGTTCTGTGTAGTCCGGATCCATCTTATCTTTTTGCTTCGCATTCAAAAACTCCTTTGAGGTTTCAAATGAGATGCATTAGTTCGGCTGATACCAGGGCCCAATCGCTGAGAGAGATATTTTGTGTGTCAGCCATGATGTAGCCTACTATCTATGTAAAGATGTTTGTGAACCAGGTCACCTCCCCTTTCTTTAAGTTTTGACTGTTTAGTTTACTACATCAACGGTCTTCCGCATTCACATATAATTACAACGATTATTAAAATGTTATAGTTTTAGTTCATTCTTGATGTGAACAGCCATTAATTCTAGTCAAAATAGGCTACAGTATTCGCTAGGACTGAATCAAACCCAAATGAGCATAGTTCATAAAAATAAAATGTCTGATTCTATTTACTCACCCTTATGTCCATGAAATGTAAAAGGGGATTTATTGAAAGAAAAATCAGTGAATATGGATTGAAAATGTTGTCAATCATCCTAACTTTGCGCGCGATGATAATAGCCTACGTAATGACGGAATCACGATCGAATCATTCTTTTGAGTCGGATCTTTTCAGTGATTCAGTTGATCCGGTTCGCAAAACTGCTCTGATTCATTGATGTTTTGGACAGATTGAAATCTAGAGGTTTTTTTTTGTTGTTGTTGTTGTTGTTGTTGTTGTTTTTTTTTGGGGGGGGGGGTTGAAAGAAAGAAAGAAAGAAAGAAAGACATACTGTTTATAATTGATACACGCACATAAATGACTAAATAATTTACATTACATAATTTACATTTTTAGTGTCTCTATTTTTTTTTTTAAATGACAACTACATGTTTTAAATTTTTACCAATTCACGTCTTTCGGTTTCTCACTCTTGAAAGACAGAAAAACAGAAAATACCACAAAAACAGACCTGGATAGCCTACGCAGCCCTAGCATCATAGGTATTTGTTAAGTGAAGAATGTTGTGTTTACTTAATATGTCAAATATGCTTTGCTCCTACAGTACCTAACGTACAGTGAAACTATATAGATATACTTCCTGCTCTGCAGCTATCACACCTGTTTAACTAATCTAAAGTAATTTTGTTAAAACTTTTTTCATATATATATATATATATATATAAATTATCAAACAATAAAAAGCACCATAGTTTATTCACATATGCAACATTTGAACTTGACTTTGTATTTAGGCTGACAACACCATACACGTACAGTATAGAATGTGTCTATATATTTTTTGAATTCCTCATGACAAATGATTTGAGCACTAAACAGGTGAAACCTGTGCAGAGAAATGTAAGTTTCCTGTAAATGTCTCAAACCACTGAGAGGGGTTTTCCCTGCACGTTAGACTCAATGGCATTAACCCACTATGCAAATATTAACAGCAGCACCAGGCCTACTTATTTCCTGGTCCAGAAACTTTGGAAAAGTGAAAAAGTGTTTATTATTCGTAAGCAAAACAAAAAATGATAGAACTAAATTTATCAAGTTATTTCTTCTAAAGGCTAAAGTGTAATGTGAATGTTAAACAGACAATAATGTTAATGAAAATGTTTGACTTTTGTATTGTTATTCTAGACACCCAAACAGTGTATGACAGTAACCATAATACACTTTAAAAACCTTTATTAAGTGTGAGTCACAAATGTTTTGAGACAGTCACAAAGGTTGTAGTTCACACAGACAAACTCAGTCCAGTAAGTAAATGGTGTGAATTCGCACCCAATTGGAGATTTTATGGTACTACTGTTTAAACGAAATAAATAAAATAAAATAATCAGATTGACATTGGCAGTGAAGAGAGAAAAACTGATTGTGAATCAGTTTCTGTCCTTGAAAACAACAGATTTGAGTGGACAAGGGGTGTTATTTCATTTATTTATATAACTATTAAAGCATCATTTATTCAAGATGACTCAAATATGTTCGCAGAAACGTACCAACAAATGTAAAACACTGCAGTCCCATGGTGTCTGGCTCTTCTGAGATATTTTATTTTATAAAATGTTATATTTCTTCTGTTCATTATGTAAAATATCCAAAGCTGTTTCACAACTTTATTATTTTATAAAGGCAAGTGAAAGTATTTTGCTCTTCTATAAAATAAAGTTGGTTAATGTTGCAATTTTTTCTTTTTCTTTTTTTTTTCTTTTTTTTTTTTTTTTGCACCACTTTTGCTGAAAGCACATTTACATAGAAACCTTTCCCCATAATGTGGTGCTAAAGAAAAACAAATCAAATTCATCAATTACAAGGTTTCCATTGCCTCTTTAACATATAAATTATATTCTGACAGACATTTTAAAGTACAGGAAATGCTGTTGATGTTACATCACAGTGTCATACACAACTGAAAAAAAACCCTTGGATAATTAGAGGGAACTTCCTCAAACGACAAAATATGAATGAATGATTTGATCACTCTAAGATGTCCAGCTGTGCAGTTTAAACAACACTTTAATGTGGAATGAGGAAGTTTTTTGTCAAACCAGGCGAATTGGGGTATGTTGATGGGAAACATGACTTTGATATCCTTCTATTCGTTTCCTCAACTAACTGGCAATGTTACATAAAAAAGCGTATTTCGTTTGAAGTATTTCAGAAATTTACCAGTGACAGTCAGGTCTAGAGATCTACGTTTGTGTTTCACACTCAACCACTAGAGTTCAGTGTAGAAACACTGTCATCAGAAAAATGCACAAGAATTACATCTTAAATTAAATTGAAAAGTTGTTTCCGTTTATTTGCATAACAACCTCCATCCACAGGGGATACATTTACAGTTTATGGTCATTGTAACCCTGTTCCACAATTCCTTGTAGTTTTATTTTGTGTAGAATATTAAAATGTCCCAACAAGCTTTGCAGGACCTTTTTAATATATCTAAATGTATCCTCAGAACCCCCATTGATTCAATCTATTCAAGTCTCAAAGAGAACAAAGACATAGGTGAGTTGTTGTGATTTATTTGCCAATGTTTCAACAAAACATTTCCGTAAAATATGAAGTTTTTTATGTAACTACTTTAAATATGAATGGAAACATGCAACTGGAATTCAAATAAATCAGGAAACTGTTGTAATATGTTTTGTTTCATGTTCCTCATGAAGTGCATTTTTCAGGTAACCTGGCAAACACTTTTTAATGTGTTTAGCAACTATTGTCTTTAAGTGTCATCAAATATGGTCTATTTTATTCATATTTTAATTATATTATTTTGTGTGTGTGCGTGTGTGTGTATATAGGCAAGTATATATATATATATATATATATATATATATATATATATATATATATATATATATATATATATATATATACATACATACATACATACATATATATATATATATATATATATATATATATATATATATATATATATATATATATATATATATATATACTCATTGTGGAACAGTTTTTTTAATTCAAAGTCACAATAACAAGAGGTATTATATAATGACATTATTAACAAGTTAAAACATTCCATTTACATACATTTTATGTATGTTTGTTTGTTTGTTTGTTTGGAAAACATGAGAAATTTGGTTTGCAAAAAGCCCATTTCTTGTTATATATATTACACTCTAAAATGCCATTATGAAAAAGTGAATCAAATAAACAAATACACATTCTGTCATCCACCCCAGATTTCTATTAAAATAGGTTTTATATCCTTCCTTTAAATTAAAAGGGCTGCAGTGTTGCAAACAAACAGTGAACAAATTAAAAATTCCTTCTTTTTACTGTCTACAAAATTCACAGCCTGTTAAATTTATTCTTCATCAAAATTCACACTTATTTATCTCAATGTGTTATTGATACAGAACCCTGTAGCCTACTATTTTGCCTTTTCCATGCTTTGTCCCAGTAGATATTACCAAATAAAGGAGACGCCAAAATTAACAAGCATTATCAAGAATTGAGTAGCCTATCTCCTCATCCTCCACAGCTTGTATACCAAAAAGTCCCGCCTCCTGTAACATGATTGGCCAGTGTCACTCCTTCTCGCAGTCTATGATTGGATCGCAGCCGCGCCAATCACAACAAACAATGCGCAGGCCTGAGATGGGACTTTATTGTAGTCTTTACCTATGGTCTTCACTACAAATCCCAGGATTCCAAAGTTTCTTTAATCGCATCACCCAGGAGCTAGTGGATCGCTCTGGGAAAGCTGGAGGATTGAAGCTGATTGTGTTTACATGATATTTGGCTCTTCCTGAATGCAGAAGGGTGGAACAGCGATGAAAATGGACTTAAATGTCATCATACAGAAGATGGAAACAGGCGATCAGGACGCCGCACTGACAGCTCTACAGACCTTTAATAAAGAGGTACATATTATGTTAGGTTATAAGACGATGGATGTAAATATTCTGGGAGGAAGTGACTGTTTTGTGCATATGGAAAGTGTTTCTTTTTTGATCCCATAAGAGACATATATTTTTGTAAATATTGCATAGGCTATTTTAGAGTTTACTGCACTGTGACATTTGGTTGTTACAATGGTCCTCTGTTTTGTAAATATTGCATGAAAAAAACCTTCGATGCGGAGCTTCCACCATGATCGGAATAAGGCGTTTCAAATTATGCAAATGCATATAAAGATATTACGTTAGTAAAGGACATTTACCCGTATAGACGTGGATGTTTATCAGGAACGTTATGTTTTTACATAATATTATAAACAAATAAATAAAAATAGAATAGAATAGAATATTGAAAAAAAAAGAGAAATATCATATTCAAATGAAGAACAGAATAGAATAAGTATAGCCTAAGGGTTTGTTCATGTTGTCATTTATTATTTTGTCATAATGACAAGCCATTACATAATTCTTTACAATGGCAAAATAGCTTGAAACGAAGCTGACATGCTCTGATGTCAACAGCAGTGCAGAGCTTTACTGGACTCCTCTTAAAATAAATAATCCTTTCAAGCAGTTTTCATAATTTTAAGTACTGTATTCTCTGATATTAGGCCCTTTGTGTACTGCTACTGGGGCCTTCCTTTTTAGATTGTATACCTAAAATCCTAAAAACCAGGGAGGCCTTTAAAATCTTAACAATTGATAAATAGGTTAGTGGGTAAATTTAAATCCGCCTAGAAACCAAAAAAAAAAAAAAAAAGGCAAAGTCATATGAGTTAAAGAACTTTGTGTGACGTTGGTTAGATTAGGACTCAAGCTGCATAAATAGATTTCTTAGGCTGATCCTGATACTCTGTGAGCCGGTATCACAGAGGTTCATGGGGTTAAGCGCTCTAATCATGATTTAGGACAGAACTGATGTGTCACTGATACATATCAAGAGATTATAAATTAAAATTTCCATTGAATTTACAAGCCTGTACAGGAATATAAAAATGTTTTGTTATTGCTCATGCAGATATATTTTGTCAGTTTTTTCCCACTGCATTACATATGCTGTATGTTTTAATAAAAAAAAAAGTTTAATAATGTTTATAATAATAAACATTACAATAAATTCAAATAAATGCCGCTTGGGTTGATGTTTTGCTTTTAATTTTCATTTTTAGATCCAACCTAAAACCCAAAACCCCAAAAATTTACTTTTGCAGAAAATGTACACACCCTCAGGCCATCCAAGATGTAGATGACTTTGTTTCTTCATCAGAACTGATTTTGGGAATTTAGCATTACGTTACTTACTCAGCCAATAGATCCTTTGCAGTGAATGGGTGCCGTCAGAATGAGAGTGCAAACAGCTGATAAAAACATCACAATAATCCACACCAATCCAGCCCAATAATTAATTACTAGATTTTTTAAATCCAAGCCATTGCTTCCATCTAAAATACGAGTTCTCTGTCCATAATATTACTTTCTCTAATGAAAAAGTAGTCTTGTCTGAATCAGGAGAAAAATATGCACAGATCAAGCACCTTTTACAAACAAAGCGAGTCCAAAACAGTTCTTAATAAAATATGTTGGTGGGTTTTGATGTGAGAGGACAACAGGCCATGGACTTATTAACTTGAGGATGCATTGTTATGGATTATAGACTTGTATTTTGATCTGAAGCGGTGGTTTAAATTGCCTTGATGAATTTTTATAATACAAACATGCAGCTTTTTGCTTCACAAGATGTTAATTGATGGACTGGAGTGGTGTGGATTATTGTGATCTTTTTGTTTGGACTCTCATTCTGACGGCACCCATTCAACTGCAAAAAAAAATCCACTGATGAGCAAGCGATGTAATGCGACATGTCTCCAAATCTCGGCTGATTAGGGAACAAACTCATCTACATCTTGGATGACCTGATGGTGAATACATTCTTGGGTGGACTTTTCTTTGAAAGTATTTTTTTGTATTTATTCATAAATGTATGTGTTTGTATTTCACTTTCTGTTGTCTTTTTCTCTTTTAGAAATCACAGTGTTTTTCATTTACCTCTGGGGAGGAGGAAGACAGAGAGGTAAGCCTAACTCAAATTTAAAATGCAAGCAGTCAGCAATTCAGCCCTGAACAACAAGCTTTTTAATGCTTTGTCTAGCCATTTTAGAAACAATACTTTACGTATTCATTAGAAATTAATATTTAATTGCCAAATATCTTCAATTATCAGGTGATATCTATTGAATCATATTTAGCACTATTGTAATGTGTCCTTGCTTTACTTTTGGTGCTCGCCATTTCGGTAGGATGGACATTTGCAAGAAGAGGTATATGGGTAGCTAGATGTTTTAGATGTAGCGTAGCATTAGCATAGAACCCAAAGCCTATTTCTCATTCCTGATTGTCTAAGGCTAGACAAATCTGGTATTTTGACTATACTGTATAACAAGAAGGTTTTATAGTATCACATGATGGGAACATTACAGAAATATAAAGAAATTGGTTTAGGGCTTTGTAAGATGACACTGTGCTGAGATGGCTGGAGAATGTTTAATGGGAATCAACGTGGTTCAGAAACATGTCAAAAATGATATCTTTGGCAGTGAAACAAATGAGATCTTTATCTGTGTGCTGTCTCATTCCATTTGCATTGTTTACACCAGTAATATTTTCCCATTTGAGTACATTGGTGATGCTGAAACTTGTGGTCGATCAATACGAGTCTTTAAAGGGCCAATGCTAATATCTAGACCAGTGGTTCTCAAATCTAATGGGTCACGACCAGAAAATGGCTCGTGGTCTTTTCTGGTGGGTTGAGGAAAGCAGAGAAAAATCAATGCTTCATGCAAACAATAAAATATTATTCATAAATTCATTTAAAAATAGGATATCTTTTAAAAAGGAGGAGAGAATGCAAGATTTTTGTTGCATACTTAGCTATTACCACTTTTCACTATCATCCTATTATTCTTTTTTATTTTTTATTTATTTTTTGTTTATTTCAGTGTTCAGTTCTATAGCCACTCTGGTCATCAGAGTTGTCAAGTACGCTTAAAATACTCGACTTTCAGCTTCAACAACAATATACCACTTTACCAAAAGCACTACTACAGTAAATCACATTTGCACTGAGATGTATAGACCTTTTTTGATGCCAAGGACCCCCAAAATAATGACCGCCTTGCAAAGAACTCTCTTTCTCTTTATACTGTGTGAGGAAAATAGTAATTGTGATATTATAAAGAAAATTTTTGTTGCAATTTAAAAACTAAATAATATTTAAATTCATACTAAAGCCAAAAGAAACCATTAAATTAAAAATAATTATAAAATGTAAAACTTTTTATGGTTCATCTGTATTTCCTTGGTGCTAACTGTATTACTGTAAAATGTATTTTCACATAGCGTCAATATTTTGGTAAATATGTAGTCATATGTAGGCAAATTTTAGAATTTCTGTCATTAATTGTGAAAATTTGGTTTAGTACAGAAACGTTTTTGTACTAATTTTTGCTTTTGCAAGGATGGGAACATTCTAGAAGTTTTTATAACATTTTGTAAAATTCTAGTACTTTCTGGAGCATTCCAGAACATTGTGGGACTAGTCACAAAAGACAAAAATTATCTACATGTCTAAAGTTTTGCATAACGTTTTTATGATAAACTGTTGTTGTTAGCTCATGTAATTTATATGCATGAGTAATAACAGATTAGCTTGTATGTATAAGCAGATTTATTTACACCTTTTTTCTCTCCCAAATACTTTGCAATTCACAAGTTTGAAAACCCCTGGTATAGACTATAACACTGTAATGCTGCTTTTTTTGCTAATTTAATAATTATCATGTCATTAATACTAAAGGCGGAATCAATTATTAATGTGTTATGTGGAAAATATGTGTATACAGTAAATTCTAAATAATTATTAGTGCATAATTATTTCCATAGCATTTTACAATCAAACTGCGAGCCCCACTTTGGAAACCCCTGGTAAAAGCTCTAACACCATAATGCTGCTATATTTGGTTATCACCATGTGGTGTCACAGATGGGTTTCAAACAGATCTCATTTTGTTCATTGCTTGCCTGGGTTATGTAAGGACGTATCACAGTTGGACTCCAATTTGGTAACTGTAAATTCTAGAGCGAGACAGTTGAAGGTCTCGGCCGTGAAACACAGTCAGGGAGAATTCAAGGAGTTGTCACTCTTCCACCCGTGCGTGTATACGAGCTGTCTATGAATCATCCCTCTCAGAAACTCCAGGTGTCTATTTCTACAACACCCAGTGTGATTCATTAAATTACCTTGGGAAGAATGGGGAAAATGGACATGATGTTGTTAAGTCGCTACTCTAGCATAAACAAGTCGCAAGCGCGATTCAAAGCTAAAATCTTTGAATTGGACAGTCTGGTGCTTCTGACTCACAGACTGTAAGTACATTTTCATATTTTAAGAGTTTGCCGCTGATGATTCAAAGGCGAGTTTTGAGCAGTAGCACTTGTTGTTTGTCGTTTCTCCGATGTTTACCCAGCACAATACAATGCATCGCAATGCAACGCGTAAAAAGAGTATAAGTCATTGTAATCAGTAATTATGTCCCCACTGGATGCAGCTAATGCCTCGTTTGTATGGGTCTTATTGTTTTTGTCTCGTTGCGCAGGCACACAGCATCACAGTATGTTAAGGGGCCTAACCTTTCCATCACACGCTTGAGGCATTTGGCCAATCACAACATGCTGGATAGCTGGCCAATCAGAGCACGCCTCGCTTTTCAGAACCATGAGCTTTGTAAAAATTAATGCATTTCAGTAAGCCGTGGCATAGAGGAGAAACAATATGTACAGTATGTGGAAAATATATATATTTTTTTTACCTTAAACTCCATAAACACATTGCATTACACAAAATAATGTTATTTTTTGCAGTGTCTTATGACCCCTTTAAATATGTTGTATATCTTTTTATATCTCTGTATTTATCTTATATTTAGTATCTAAAATATATACACCACCCTTCAAATGTGTGACTTCAGTCTTTTTTTGAAAGAAAGAAAGAAAGAAAGAAAGAAAGAAAGAAAGAAAGAAAGAAAGAAATACTTTTTTAATTCAGCACGGAAGCACTTTTAATTATTTTATGTATTTATAATTTCTACACAGACACACACATGTATGTATTTATATAATAAAAAATGTAAATTAATAATAAAACAAATTTAAAGTAATTTTTAAGTACTAAAAAGAAAAAACATTGGTGCACAAATTTGATAATGTCCATTGTAAAATCTGACACAAATCTGACAACTTATCTCTCTCTCGCCTTTCAGCGTCTCGGCGAATTAGTGATGGGCTTCCTGGAGAGAGACCTCCAGCCGTCCTGTCAGCTGGCCTGCTTGGAAACCATCCGCATCCTGTCCCGTGACAAGAAAAGCCTGGCCCCCTTTGCCACCCGCCATGCCATGCAGATCCTGATCCGACATGCTGGCCTTGGTCAGGGTGAGGGCATCACACCCGAGATCCCAGACCTGGAAGTGATCGTGGAAGCCCTGAAGTGCTTGTGCAACATCGTGTTCAACAGCGAGGCGGCTCAGGAGGCGGGGGCGGAGCTCCAACTGATCGTGGGATTGGCAAAGAGGCTGAAACAGTGCCGTGAGCCACAGTGGAACCACGATGTGCGATTCTTCGACCTGCGCCTCACGTTCCTGATCACCGCCCTGCGTGTGGACATAAGAGCCCAGCTGGCACGAGAGCTGCGAGGTGTTAGTCTGCTGTCGGAGGCTCTGGATGCCACGCTCGGCCTCTGCTGGCCCGACACGTACGAGGTGGCACGTGCAGGCTTTGACGGCTGCTCAGAGCTGCCCCCGCTGGGGAGGCAGGAGACGGAGAGAGCCATGGAGATCCTGAAGATCCTCTTTAACGTCACCTTTGATTCCAACCGCCGTAAAGTGGATGAGGTGAGACAATGCAACCACATTCAGTTGTGTCAGGAAATATTTTGTGGGCAAACAGTGACAGTGCTGTGTGTGTGTGTGTCTATATATATATATGTATATATATATATATATATATATATATATATATATATATATATATATAAGATATTTTATGGCAAAACAATAAAAGTTATTGTATTCTAAAAGAAATTATTGCATTGTGATATAATTACAAAAAATACACTGAGGAGTAAGATGTGCTTAATTCTCATGAAAATAGTGCAACAGTGCAAAAAGTTCTATAATGGAATATTATAAAGTATAAATATAAAACAAACCAAAAACAAAAAATGTTATTATGCTGACTTGGTAATCAAGATATATTTCATTTATTATTCATGTTCAATGCTAACAAATATGATGGCCAGTTTTATAAATAAATACAGATTTTTTCATTAAAAACAAAAAACATTAATGCCATTATCTGTCTATTAAGACTTGCGATAATTTTAATAAATAAATAAAATTAATTAAATTTCTTAAAAATTAAGAAAATAAACCAATACTGATATTTGGGGATTGTGCATTCCTTACTGTAGATTGTAATTTTGTTGTTTGTTTCTTAATATTGTGATATTAAGTAATTTTTCATTTTCTAATTTTCCCTTAATCCCACAGAAGTGTGTCAGTTTATTCCCGCATTTTGCTGAATACACACCTGCAGAAATTAGATCTGTTCTCTCAGTGTAAATAACAGTATTTAATTAGCGATGCGGATCTAATGTGGTTTCGTGGGACGTGCATTGTGCTGGTGTGTGTGTGTTGCAGGAGGAAGCAGCCACTTACAGACACCTGGGTGCCATACTGAGGCACTGCATCATGAGCACTTCAGAGGGAGAGGAGCGCACGGAGGAGATGCATAGGTACACACACACACACTCACAGAGGGGCAGAAGATATATAGATGAACAGAAGTTTTATTAAGGCAAGGATACAGTTTCTCAATAATGCATTAAATCTCACAACCAAATTATGTAAAATCGTTTGAGACAGTGAGACACTGGCACAGATTTCCACCATGTGTCTTGCTCTGATTTGTAGAGCAGATCCACAGGGATCTCAATCCCAATTAATTAGCTGATTTGTAAAAGGAAAGCAAATTTGATGTGAATTTGTTTTACAGCCACACGGTGAACCTTCTGGGGAACCTGCCGCTTCCGTGTCTTGACGTTCTGCTGATGCCTAAAGTCCAGCAGGGCTCTATCGAGTACATGGGCGTCAACATGGATGCCGTTAAGGTGCTGGTGGAGTTTTTGGAGAAAAGACTCGACCGGGTGAGCAACGGAATACTTCTGTTATGCAAAAGTGTACTGTTAATATTTCAAAACATAATTTAAAAAGGTTAAAACACAATAAAACATTCCATAGACTGTATAAAGTAGTACATAGTGTCCATGACATCATCCATAAGTTTCTGAAGAACATTTTTGAAGCCCAAATTGGGCAGAGCTGGCCATCCCCAACTTGGTAGCGCGTCACCATGCATCACTCCTGGATAATTGAAAATGGGCAAAGAGGCGGGGATGTGGGTGGAGCTAGTTGCTGAAACCACACCTACCTAGCTTGACTGTTGTGACAGCAGTGGCAGTCTACCTGTCATTAGCTATACAGACCAAAAACACATTACCAGGCTGCAAACAGATTTTTTTTTCTGCTGTAAAGTTGGGTATTTTAACATGAGGCAACTATGGGATTGACTCCTTTTTGGAGCCAGTCTCTAGTGGCCAGTCGATGAATTGCAGTTAAAGTCACTTCCATGTTGGTTTCAAGAAAATGACTGAAAGGTTGCCACTTAAAACGTTCACATTTCTTCCAGTGGTGGGAGGCCCCGCCCACAGTGAAATCTCATTGGTCCGAAATCACACTTTACAATCACACTAAACATCATTTTTGTTCGTCTTTGCAAATATGCAAATTATATATAGAAATACAAATTTTTTGAGTTGGTATTTACATATTTTTTTATTTTTTTATCTATAAAAAAAGTTACTTTACATTCATTTCTAATGAATTTACAGATTATGCAACTTTTATTAGTATATCCGACCTTACACAGATTCATATAGTACATTCATTTAAAAGCAATATATACTAGCAAATATAAACTATTATAAGTATTACTATTTTAAGTCTTTTGTATGATAATTTTTGTAGAATAAGTATCATAGACTACATCCAACTTTAAACCTACATACAGTACCGTACATTCATGGAAAGTTGTATATATATATATATATATATATATAATATATATACAAACTCACACACGCACACATATGTATGTGTGTGTGTGTGTGTGTGTGTGTGTATAGCAAATCTCAGCTGCATGTTTATTTATATTGTCACAAAATGCTAACTATATTATTGTCCAGCTCTTTATATAAAATGTTATATATACTTATGTCCAACTTTATCCTCTCATGTGATATGTACTATATAACAAATGTAAACTGCTTCATTATGACTTGTTTATATCATTGCTCGAATCTGCTAAATGTGACTAGAAAACATGGCGATATTATAAACATGATTTTCTGTAAAGCTGCTTCAAAAAAATGTGTATTATGAATACAAATAAATTAGAACTTGAATTTGGCTGTGATGGGTTGATGTGAAACGTCTGCGATGAAATTATTTTTTCTGGGAGCTGCTCTACACCTGTTTGTGCCGGTTGTGTTGTTATTGTTTTTGTGCTGGGTGTGAAGGGAATGCTTTGAGGGATTTCTACACCAGGACACAGCTGGAGATCCAATGTACAACACTTTAACTGCTCAACTTGTTGACATTGTTTCCAGGGAAACAAGCTAAAAGAAACACTGCTGCCCTCGCTAAATCTACTAACGGAGAGCGCTCGCATCCACAGAGAGACCAGGAAGTTTTTAAGGATGAAGGTGAGATTTCTTGATTGTGAACTTGAGAGATGTTTGCTTTTTGGTAATGAAAGTGTATGTGTTGCCGTTCTACACAGGTGCTTCCACCATTACGAGATGTCAAAAACAGACCTGAGGTCGGGAACGCTCTACGAAACAAGCTAGTGCGTCTAATGACACACATAGACACGGACGTGAAGCACTGCGCGGCTGAGTTCCTGTTTGTGCTGTGCAAGGAGAGTGGTACGTTACATTATCACAAAAAAAAATCACTGGAATATTGAGATCACACATTGAAAAAAAAGTGTATTTTAAACTTCCAAAAATCCTGTAAACATGTTTTTTTTTTTTTTTTTTTGTTAAAATGTTTTAGCAACACCAGTACATTTCTTTAATATATTGCTTCACTATAGTTTGGAAAATGCAATTTTATGTGAATTTAATGCCATTTGAAATTAAGAATAAATGATGTATTCTAGTGGGGACTGCAAAGATTATCCCCCACACATTAACATCTTATTAAAAAAAAGTTGATTAAGCTACATAAACTTTCAAATGTTTAGGACTGGTTATATTTGTTTAATTCCTAAAAGAATAAAAACACTTCATATATATATATATATATATATATCCTTCAGAAATCATTGTAATATGCTGATTTGGTGTTCAAAAAGCATTTCTTATTATTTATTGATGTTGAAAACAGTTGTTCATATTTTTTGTGGAAACATTCTGTTTCAGGATTTATTTGAAACCAGTTCTTTGTAACATTATAAATCTCTCTGCTTTCATTTTTGATTAATTTAATGTGTCCTTGCTTAATATAATGATTTTTTTAAATCTCACTTTTGATCAGTAGTGTATATATAGATTTAGCCAAAAGTTGGAAAGACGATCTTTTGTAATAAAATAATTGATTCTCTTCTGTCTATCAGTTTCCAGGTTTATCAAGTACACAGGTTATGGTAATGCAGCAGGGCTGCTGGCCGCTCGGGGACTGTTGAGAGGCGGCCGAGACCCTGGACATTACTCAGAAGATGAGGACAGTGATACCGAGGAGTACAGAGAGGCTAAACCTCAGTACGTCATTGTCAGAAACCATAAAATCTTAGTTAGAAAAAAAATATGATTATCTTTATTATTTTGGCTTGTACAGCATCAATCCAGTGACCGGCCGTGTGGAGGAGGAGCAGCCTAACCCTATGGAGGGAATGACTGAAGAACAGAAAGAATACGAAGCCATGAAACTTGTCAAAATGTTCGATAAACTCTCCAGGTAATAAAGTGACTTCAGGAAGCTTACAAGCAGTGATGCTGCCATTGTGCTTTCAATATAGCATGACGTCAACTGTAAGTAACCGCTAACATGCTTTTCTTTCAGGGAGCAGCTGATCCAGCCAATGAAAATCGGAGCTGATGGTAAAATGACTTCATTGGAGCCACAAGAGCTTCATTATTTAGCCAGCCAACAGTTCGGAGAGTCCAATAATTCTGACAGCGACAGTGACACAAACTGATTCTCCTGAAATGAGTCTTGAGGCTTTTAACAGGAAGGATAAGATGGTTTAATTCTAATCAAAAACGGAAGTGTATTGTGAATCCTATAAAATAATTGAATCGTTTGACACACAAAGATTTAAATGCTTTGTTTTGTTTGCAAAGGAAAACACCTGGTGATTGTTATTTCGTTTCAGTTGAGGTTTATTGTATTGGCTTGTCTTTTCTGTACAGTGACAATGGTAATATTTTCTGTACAATGACAATGAAAACAAGGTTTGGTTGCACAGTGCTAGTTTATTAATATAACAGGATTCATTGAATGGAACTCCGAGTTATACATCACAGACTTTATTTTTCATCTAGAATGATGTCTAAGAAGAAAACAAAAGTGACACTGGGTGATGACAGTGATGGTGGAGCCCTGATATTTATTTATTTATTTATTTATTCATTCATTCATTCATTCATTCATTTGGTTTTATGATGAGCTGAGTTGAGCTGAGCAAGGAGAATTTTAAGTTACAGTAATTATCTAGTTTATGAGATTATGACATTTTTTTGTTTTACCCAGGAGCATATAAAACCTCCTGTGATCAACTTTAAATTTTTTCTTTGTGGTAAAAGGATGAATTACTGTATATTGTTGTTGGTGGCCCGTGTAGTTATGTGCGAATAACTGAAGGGAATGTTGAATAATTTATATCACTTTATGTTTAAAGAGATTTATTGTGAGATGATAATAAAAGAGCTGAATTTCTCATTTGAGATGTTTTATATACCTACCTTTTGTTATTGATATTTTCATATAATGCTGTTTATTTATTTGTGTGTGTGTGTGTGTGTGTGTGTGTGTGTGTGTGTGTGTGTGTTCGTGTGTAAAAATGAAAAAGTATATATATTCATAAAAGTATGCCTGTATTTATGCATGTTCAACTGCTTGTTTACACAAGTATCTAATTAATTAGCCAATCACATGGCACCTCGATGCATTTAGGCATGTAGACATGGTCAAGACGTTCAAACTGAGTATCAGAATGAGGAAGAAAGGGGTTTTATGTGACTTTGAACATGGCCTTGTTGCTGGTGCCAGACGGGCTGGTCTGAGTGCTTCAGGAACTGATGATCTGCTGGGATTTTCACACACAACTATCTCTAGGGTTTACAGAGAATGGTTCAGAGACATGTCCATTGAGAGACAGTTCTGAGGACAGAAAAAAACCTTGTTGATGCCAGAGGTCAGATGAGAATAGCCAGCCTGATTTGAGCTGATAGAAAGGCAACAGTGACTCAAATAACCACTCATAACAACCAAGATATGCAGAAAAGCATCTCTGAACGCACAACAAGTCGAACATTGAAGCAGCATCAGAAGACCACACCAGCACTCTTGTCTGCTAAGAACAGCAAACTGAGGTTACGATTCACACAGGCTCACTAAAAAAGTTGTCTGGTCTGATTTCTTCAGAGACATTCTGATGGTAGGAACAGAATTTGGGGTAAACAACATGAAAGCATGGATTTAATGTACCACGGCCTTTGAAAGAAATGGATCTTTTTACTAATATGCATTGTTCCTCAGAATGAACAGGCCTACTAAGGAAGGACTGCTAAAATTTTATAGGGCCTCTTTATAATGTCATGTCAGAAACTAGAGATTATGTGAGTTTTGCCCACATCAGCACTGTAAATTACTTTTTAAATTGATTATGCCTGTGTGTAGACAAAACAAAAGAGTTCACGTGAAGAGAAGAAAAGCAAAATGGAATGCGTGTGTGCGCGCGCGAGCTTAATTATTAGTGATGGCCGATTCGTGAACGAATCGTTCAATTTAACCGGTTCTTCTTAGTGAACCGGTTGAACCAGTTCACCAAATCGAACTGAATCGTTTGAAACGGTTCACGTCTCCAATAAGCATAAATCCACAAATTACTTAAGCTGTTAACTTTTTTAACGTGACTGACACTCCCTCTGAGTCAGAATAAACCAATTTCCCGGGGTAATCCATTTACTCAAACAGTACACTGAATGAAATGCTGTGAAGACCGAACTGAAGATGAACACCGAGCCGAGCCAGATAATGAACAAACACGCCCACTGCTGGAGCAGTTCTCGTTCTCGAGTCAAGAACCGGTTGCTTCGGTGTTCGGATCACCAGTACACTCAACCGAGAATCGTTTCTGTCGGACGCGTCCGATTTGAGAACCGATGAGCTGATTCTCGTTCTCGAGTCAAGAACCGGTTGCTTCGGTTTTCGGATCACCAGTACACTCAACCGAGAATCGTTTCTGTCGGACGCGTCCGAATTGAGAACCGATGAACTGATGATACTGCGCATGCGTGGAATTTTGTAAGTATTTTGTTAAACATCGGAAAGTGTGATAAAGTAACTATATTTTATTTTGATTTAATTAATTAGATTAATTAAATTAGATTTAATTATTTTTTTAGATTAATGTTTCCAATCTGTATATTGTATATAATGTATAGGCCAAATGTGTTTTCAGGGAAGTTGGACAATAATTAAGACTCTAAAGACTCTTATGTTTAATAGGAATAAGGGATGATTTATGAGATATCTGTACTGTATTTATAGTTAATGATGACATTCACAAATTGATTTTGTAGTAAAGAGAACATGAACACGAGTAGAGCAGCTGATGACACTGAACTGCAGCACGTGCTGGTTAGAGCGATTCTCGTTCTCGAGTCAAGAACCGGTTGCATCGGTTTTCGGATCATCAGTACAGTCAACCGAGAATCGTTTCTGTCGGACGCGTCCGAATTGAGAACCGATGAACTGATGATACTGCGCATGCGCGATTCAGCGTGAAGCCAACTGACTCACAGCATGTCTCTGAACCGAAGGGATTCTTTTGGTGATTGATTCTGATTCTGTACTAGTAGTTATGAGCGGGTATTTTGAGGGCTTGGATGAAGGGCAATCTGGCGAAACGTAAGTTAATTTAATAACAAATACATCGCAATGGATTATGTTTAGTAAGTGGATCATGGTTTCTGCACTGATGACACCTAATTTATTTACTTTATATCTTCAAGACTTAAATCCTCATATGCACATTATTGCTGTTACTGTATTTAGGTGTTGTTGCAAAACTCAAATGTAAACTTTTCATGATTATGAGGTTTTAACTGACTAAAGTTATGATTACTGACTTTATTTTTTTTTTTTTCTTTTTTTTTTTTTTTTTTTTTTTTTTTTTTTATTTTTTTTTATTTTTTTTTTTTATTATGATTACTGACTTTATATATTTGAATGTTTGATAGACGTGACGCCATTACGTCATCGCCAATGACGTCATTACGTCGAGCGTGAAAGAACCGATGAACCGGTTTTTTCAACCGGTTTATTGAATCGAACCGTCCGAAAGAACCGGTTCGCGGAAAAGAATCGAACTTCCCATCACTATTAATTATGCTCTTGATGGAGACACTGGGTTGCCAGGTTTTCTCGACAAACGGAGGGAGTAAATTACACGTTTTTGGCGGGGTTCCCCTAGTACAATTCACATTCCAGAAGCTAAGTGTCACGTTATGGAGGTAGCTACAACCAGCGTACATGAAAACCAACAGTGTTAAAGTAGCCCATTTTGGCAAGTCTGCTCACACGTGACTCAAAACTTGTGAATCAGCTTAAGGTTGATATTTTCCTGGAACTTGGCAACCCTGCCTCCAATCCACTATGTGGCGGTAGCGCGCTGTTTTGCACTGCGTCCATTTAATTTATTGGTGTAGTTTGATTCGTGACAGCATCGAGAGCATCACTTTTCTGCCTCAAACATTCATCCAAGATGAAAGATGTCATCGGTTACCTCAAACAACAGCAGAGCAAGAGCCCGACGCCTGAGATGGCCTCAGTGTGGCACTCAATGGAGGATCTGTACAACAGAAAGTATGAATGATGTGGGCTAGCTGAGTCATTAAGCATGCTAAGCTAAAGGCTACTTATATTAGTTATAAAATGCATATACTCTACCAGGTCCACTTGGAATGTGTTTAAAGACAGTGTTGGCCCTTAATTTGCCTGTGCTTTTATATGTGTTGTTGCAGTTATTGTAAAATGAGCTCTGGCGTGTTTATGTGGCTAGCAAGTCATTGCTGAGGAGAGATGTTAGTCTGTAACGTTACTGGTGTTGCTGTTTTCAGGTTTTTCATCTAAATATTTTTTTCTAATGTAATATACTGCTTTAAATCATGCATTATTCATTTAAGTTACACTTTGTAAGCTGTTAAATCAGTTCCTGAGCTGCTTGCTTGACTTAAAATATCAGCCCATCAGTTTATAGATAGATAGTTAGATGTTTAGATAGATAAATAGGTAGGTTCATATATAAATGGGTTGATAGACAGATAAACAGATTTATTTACATGTATATATGTCTTTCTCTTTTGACAGATTGTGGCATCAGTTGACTCTGAAGTTGACCGTCTTCGTGCAGGACCCCTATTTCTCCAAAGGGGACGGTCTCATTCAGGTACAGTATCAGGATTCAGCTGCATTTACACTCTTTAGAAATGTGTTGTGAAACCTTTGAAGAGTTTGTATTTGCTTTCCACAGCTGTATGAAAACTTCCTCAGTGATTTCGAACACAGGTAAGATGCAGTTCTGATGAGAATTCACTCATGTGTCTGAAAACTTGTAATAATAATAGTTAAGTCTGTCGTTTTAGAGCCTCGGTTCATTGAGCATGTAAACACTGTAAGGTTTCAGAAGTGACCGCCACATTTAAATATGTGATTAATAAGTAATATTTTGACTAGTGACTCATTTGTAAGAAGCACACTTCTGAAGTGTTGGCATGACCACTTATTATAAGCAATGTTTATTAAGTGTTTTTGATATTATTTAGTTTTTGGCAATATTTTAGGTTCATCTGGATTGTATTAAAGTGGGCTTGTTCTTATTAGCCGGTTGTCGTTGTTGTTTTTAGCAAGACGTGGCAACACTGAGTCAAAATGTAACTTGTACCTCGTACTTTCTCCCACCGTTCATACAGAAAAGATACAACTCTGAAATGCAGTAAAATGCGTAATTAGCAACTCGTTAGCTGCAGTATGTATGTGGATATTGTGATGATCTGCTTCTGGAAAACTATTAATTCCAATTTAATGGAAAAATTCATTTTTTTTTATTGACAGAATCAACCCATTGTCCTTAGTAGAAATCATCCTTCATGTTGCAAGACAAATGCCAGGTACAGCTTTGTGTTTCCCATTAGTGTTCGGTGATTCCCATCACAAAGGCTGTAAAGTGTAAACTAAAAAAAATACTACTTTATGTTGTAATATTAATACCATCTCTTGTTTTTCAACAGAGCCAACTACAGCCATCACTTTTCTTGAGAAAACAAAGGAGAAGGTAGCGAGTTGTTCTCCTGTGTTTGAGTTTGTAACGTGTCTGACGGCGTTGAAATCACTGTTTGTTATTTTACTCAATCAGGTCAAGGTCAGTGAAGAGGCCGTCATCCTCTGCAAAACAACAATTGGCAGCCTCCAGCTCGACATCAATGACCTCCCAGCGACAAAGGTCATTTATTTGCATATTTTTCTGTTCTTAAGTTGCAGCCACATTTTCCATTCCGCATAGTGATTTTTTTTATAAATGAAATCCAGTCATTCCTATAGGATTCTACATGATCTGGAATTTTCCGAAATACGTGGATATTTTGCTAATGTGACCACACCACTTTTATTGATGTAGTCTTTTGTATAATATTTTTGCAGAAATTAGTAGAGGAAGTGGAAGAGATGCTGAACAATCTCCCGGGTGTGACATCAGTGCACGGGCGGTTTTACGATCTGTCGAGCAAATATTACCGCATCGTTGGGAACCACGCTTTGTACTACAAGGATGCCCTGCGGTACTTGGGATGTGTGGAAGCAAAAGACGTGCCTGGTAAATATTCAGATTGCTGGATGAGGTTTACATTTGACAAGATACTTAGGGAAACAGCACCCTCTAGTGTTGACCCTACAGAAATCATACATGCATCATTTCAGGTGAAAATATGAAAAAATGGTGATTCAGCAGGTTAATGTTCATTTATCTCACAACAGAAGCAGAGCAACAAGAAAGAGCTTTCACATTAGGTCTGGCCGGCCTCCTCGGAGAGGGAGTGTACAACTTTGGAGAACTGGTAAGTGCCTGTACAGAACTAACAAATATTGCTACAAGTGTGATTGCATCATATAATAATTGTTGTTAATAGTGTTCATTGTCTGGTTTACTACGTCTTAATTTTTCTGAAAAATCCTCCCATATGCACATAAACTGACGGTCACCATTTATAAGCTACTACTAAATATTGTAGAAAGGTTATTTTGCTTTGCAATGATTTGTATCGTAAGAAGCGCTATACAAATGAACTTGAATTTAAGTTATTAGTGTTATAGTGTTATTTATTTACTGTAATCATATATGTTAATGTTTTGAATTTGCTATCATTTTCTTTTTTTACTTTTTTGTTTTTGTTTTACATTTTAAGTTCATTTTTCTGCTCTGTCTACTTCATTGGCAACTGCTTGTCCTGATAGATTGTGTGCACAAACCACATTATTGTGATGTTTCCAGCTGATGCACCCAGTCCTTGAATCACTGAGGAACACAGATAAACAGTGGCTCATAGATACACTCTATGCATTTAATGCAGGCAACGTGGAGAAATTCCAAGCCCTGAAGACAGCATGGGGTCAACAGGTGAGCAAATTAATTATTATTATCAGTAGTAGTAAATTACTCAAAATTCAAAAATCAAGTTCATCAGTATTGTTGTTGTGAACCTGATTTTTTTCTCTCTCCTCAAAGCCTGATCTTGCAGCTCATGAGGCAAAACTCATGCAGAAGATCCAGTTACTCTGTGTCATGGAGGTATAAATGCTATTTATTAAAAATGTAATAAGCTGGAAATTGACTTCAAACCTGTATATTGTTAAATTGCTAAGTAAGTTTCACAGGACGAGTCATTATTGAGTAACAAAGCTAAAACAGACAATGATTGATTGTCTTCATAGATGACTTTCACACGGCCAGCCAATCACAGACAGCTGACGTTCCAGGAAATTGCACATAGTGCAAAAATCCAAGAGAATGAGGTTTGTTTTCTCTCTCTAGACAAAAATTATAATAATTTTATATATAGGAAAAATATATAATTATATATATATATATATATAATATATAACAGTATTTATTAATATATGAATAGATACAGTATTATGGAAAGACATTAAATAAAAATTTGATGTGCAAAGGCCAAGCGAATGAGGTTTGTTTTCTTTCTAGGAAAAAAAAGAATAAAAATGTATATATATTTTTTTTTTCATTTAATATATAACAATATTTATATGTAGATGCAGTATTCTGGAAAGACATTTTTTTTTTATTATTATTTAATTTTTTTATGTTACTGTCTAAGGTCTCTTCAAACAGACACATTGCCAGACTCAGGTTAAAGCTAGTAATAATGAGGTGTTTTCAGTCATCAGAAGTGTTTTTAATCCAGGACCAGACTTAATCTGTGTCTGTGAGATGGTTTTATCCTTATCCTTTCCCTTAGGTGGAGCTGTTGGTGATGAAAGCTCTGTCTGTTGGACTGATCAAGGGAAGCATCGACGAGGTGGAACAGAAAGTTCACATGACTTGGGTTCAGCCCAGAGTACTGGATGTGCAGCAGGTACGCCCAACTCAACGAGACATTATATACACATACATATGCTTTTTCTACGGCCAACACAAAGTGTTTTTCCCCATCTCCACAGATTAAGGGCATGAAGGATCGTCTGGACTTGTGGTGTGGAGATGTTAACAACATGGCCATGCTGGTGGAACACCAGGCTCAGGACATCCTCACTTAGAAATGTCCTTCACACTGTCTGTCCCATCCAAATGTTCCCTTGCATTGCATTCTCCCCGAATGTCTGTTCTTTATGTGATACATGTATCTTCATTATGTTATTAAAGCAACTTGTTTTCAAAATCATTCTTTCGATTTTTATACGCAATACAATATGTAAAGGTATAGTTCTCCCCCTCAAAATAATGATATGCCGTGGGCTAAAAATGTTCTTTAAAATATCTTCTTTTGTGTTCTGCAGAAGAATATCACACAGGTTTGTAACAACATGAGGGTTGAGTATATAATAACAGATCTTACTTTTTGGTTGAACTATCCCTTTATCATTTTGAGTAGGATTAGGAAGGTTTTTTTTTTTCTCAACTCATCTGAACCACAATCACACTCATTTTGTCATCAATAGGTCTGTTCATTATAGATCTGTATTGACTGTTGAGAACAGCACTGTTAAAGTGAAACCCTGAAAATACAGTAGTTTGCTTCTTAACATTTGGAATGTGTGACCTCAAGTGAACTCCAAAATCTAATTTGAAATGC
The DNA here is from genome assembly GCF_003368295.1 of Carassius auratus. Lineage (NCBI taxonomy): Eukaryota > Metazoa > Chordata > Actinopteri > Cypriniformes > Cyprinidae > Carassius > Carassius auratus. The sequence goes on along the minus strand of NW_020523997.1, from coordinate 17,535 downwards.
AGTTACTCCCACTCCTACACTGGCCACATCCTGCACTGAAACAATGGAGCAATGGCAAAAAAAAAAAAAAACAGTGCAAAATCATAATAGAGAATAGACGAGATGATTTCCTTCGACCTTGTATTAAAAAAAAAAAAAAGTAAGTTTTGTGACTTTATTTACAATATCTGATCTTGGTTTAAGCAGATATTTTTGCAGCTTTGCACCTATTGATTCATATTTATACATATCTACATATAAAACCATTTCAAATATTGCATCATTCATCTGCATTCTACAGTAACTTTAAGGTCATCTTTTTTATAATGGACTCTTTTCATGTTTCTGGGCCTCGGAAGTGGAAATCATCGTAGTTGGGTAACTTCTATAGTGGTGATGATCAAAAACAATGGATTTGTGTTCCTATTTGCTTCAGTTGTAAAGAAAAAAAACATGGTGTTTATATGACTACAAAAGAGGGAAAAAAAGAGGAAAAAAAGGATAGAAGAGAGAGAGTGTTAGAAACACTTGCCCAGCAGCATTAACCAATTTTCTGTCATTTAAATTAATTCTGTAATTTAAGGTTACATAACACAAAATCTTATAAATGTACTTTTTTCTGTTGTTGTTAATAATGGAAACAAAATACATATATATATATATATATATATATATATATATACTTAGAATTGTTAATCTACCTATAAGATATTTCCTGCTTATTGGAAAATGGACACAATAACTAGTGTGTGAATCAGTGTGCTTATTGCAATATTTTTATTTTAATTTAGCGAATCTTAGTTTCAGTTTTAAGGTCAGTTTGATTGACTTTTGATAATTTAACAGCAACTGTAGAGCACGTGTTGTATGCAGAATGCAACTTAAAATGATTAAGTATTTTATTCGATACAGACCAGTGCCACCAGTTGAGGCGTTCAAGGACAATCGTTTATTAAAACATTCTTAACAAGGTTAAATAGTCTTCGTAAGGAGGAATGCTCAGAGGCAGACGGTTCTTATTCAGCTGCTCCAGGACGTTTCTTGTACTCCTCCAAATTTGCCAGGATCCAGCCAGAGGGGCCCAGGATGGTCGCGAACATAACCACCATGACAAAGGTTTGCTCCTGCATTGAGAACACAGGGACGGTCATCAGATGCTGTACTATATTAGACTAGATTATTTTTATTTTTTTTATATAAACTAGCCAAGCTATTTTCCCATGCATTTAACTCAAGCTGGCTATATTTTTGTTGCCTTTTCCCTTAGAGACTATTATGCGATTTTTTTTTTTATTTGGGCAAAATATAGCAGTGCACAACTAAGTTACCCCAGATGGAAAATAAACTACAACTGAGGTATTTGTGTTTTGGAACATAGTAGCTGGATTAGCTGGTCTAAACTGTTTTTTCGCTGGACCAGACTAGTAAACAAGCATAGTCCAGCAGTAAACAAGGGTTTAAAACCTTTTAGCTGTATCGAATGAAACAAAGCCAACTTCCCAACATGACGCCTTTATTTGTTCGAGAAGGTCATAAAATTGGCTGGTTTCCAGAAGGCCTCGAAGGAGTTCAGTCCCATTAATTAAAGACTCTAAAACTATTTTCTTCGTTTAACGGCTTCGAAAATGTTGATATGACAGACTCGCGCGCCATTTCCACACTGTACGTGAGCGCGCAAATACGACTAATGGCGTTTTCGAATTTGTCCCGTCTCACTTTAATTATACCGGGTCAGATATTATTTATATAGGCTACAGGTATTCATTTCATTCTTTTGTAGATTCGCTTATTCGGGTATTAAATGTAAACACTTTTTTCATGGGCCGTCGCACTGTTGCGCGCTCCGTCAGTCTGGTCAAAGTGCGCAAGTATGTACTAGTCGCGTGAAAGTCAGCTCATACTCACCCCAGCGGACAGCACATGCTTGGCTGGTTTGGCTGAAATATTAGCTTTAGGTGTGATTTGATGTCTCATCACACTCCTCAGCAGGTTGAAAGAACGATTCAAGCCTGACATCGTCTGTTTTCGGATATATCCAAACGCTAAAGTAGACGCTCCAGTCGCGCGCGGCTCGAGTGGTCTCGAAATGCGCCCTACAGGGAAAGCGAGAGCTGCAATATCTTGTCCACCTGCCAAGTCCTATTTAAGGTCAGGGAGAGGAAAAAACAAAAGGAAATGTGCGTGTTTGCCAATCCGCTGCGCGTGTGATAAGCTCGCTCTGTTTAATTGGCTATCCGGCTCGGTTTGCGTAAATTAAGACGCACCAAGATGGAGAGTGTGTTTGTGCCTGCAATCATAGGATGCCTGCAGCCTGCAAGACCTCTTAAAATGTATAAACGGAAGCACTGAAACACAAAAATCCGAATCTGTATGTTCATAAAAATTTTTTTCGAGTGCCTCTAGTTTTACCTTGATTTATTTTCTGCATTTTTTCTTTTACATTTTCACACTTTGTTTGGGTTATTTTCTTATATTTTAGTGTTTAAGTGTTAAATGGATGCTTTTCAAGCCTGTATTTCAAAATGCACGCAGACTTGAAATATGTACTGTTGAAAGTGTATGTTGAACTTGAACTTGAACCTTGTTAAACCACAACCACTAGATGAGTTATTTCTGTCCCACCAGTAATGTACCAGAAGATGGAGCTATTGATATATAAGAAATGTCGCCATCATATACATTACCCGTTTTGAAAGAAATTAATGCTTTTATTGAGCAAGAAGGAAATAAAAAATCTTTCTATTCAGCAAAGAATCCTGAAAAATAATAGCAGCAGAACTCTCTTCACCATTGATATCAATAGGGGATGCTTTTTTATCGTCAAATTGGCATTTTAAATTGCAATACTATTTCACAGTATTACTATTTTTAAATGTAGTCTTGGTGAGAATAATATATATTTTTTTTAAACGTCAAACTTTTGTACAGTAGTGTGTCTAGCAAATTGGATAAATATACTCAAACATTTAAAGATGAAAAACATCTTTTTAACATCTTTTTAACGTTTTTAATTAAACAACTGTAGGTGTGAATTTTGATCGAATCCTTTAATTGCATTATTATCTAGGAAGTTACATCATATTTAGTTTGAAAACAGTACAAAGATGAGCAAATATTAGTAATGGATTTGACAAATTTTTCGATGTTTTCATGCATTAATTTGTGATCATAACCAATTATTTGCACCTTGTAAGTTAATTTTCCTGCCACTGTGTAAACAATCAAGCAATAACTGATCATGTTAAAATGCTTGAGCTTTACAAGAGCCTTACTGTCCTTTCATACAAATACTTCCTCAAATTACAACACAAACATATTCAGAATGGCTTGCTTCAAAGTTATGTGACCCTGAGAAAGTAAAACTGCTGGCAAGGTGACAGAGAGAAATATTAACTTTGCAATTGTCACTGTTAAACAGAGACATATTGTAAGAGAATATCTCCCAGTGTTTTCATTGAACACACTGAAGCACATGGCAGTGAAAGGAGCCATTGCTCTCTAATCAGACAACACGTCTGGCTCACATGACCTGATCTCTCTCTTTGCAGCTGTTGGACTTTGGCTGTGAGTCGGAGGCATTTAAGGTCATCTGAAGTACCTCAGTTGCCTCGCATGTATTTACATTTATTGATCTCTGTTTGTCATGTGGATGCATAAAATAACCATATATGACAATTTAGGATATAATCCATCATCACTGTGAATGTTATCTGTTAACACATCAAACCAAAGTACTTTTATTTATAAAACATGACTTACAGCACTGTTAAAACATTGGGATATTCCATCTTAATTGTGAATTTCTGAAGATTATAAAGCTAAACAGTTTCATGTCAGAACAATACAACTTAACAGAAGGCAAAAAAAAGTTATATTTGACATAAACAGATTTATTCTGAATCTTAAACATTACAAAATATGGCACACTGTACAGACCCAGCGAAAAAAATACGTTCTAAGTGTTGCTGACATTCCCATTAAGTTATGAAAACATTATTTATAAATGTTTTCAAAATGTCTAGTTCTTTAAATGTTTTCAAAACGTTTTTTTTTTTTCTTTCTTGAAATCAGAGAAACATTAAAACAATGTTTTATATGTATATGCTAATTTAGCTTGCAAACATTATGGGAATGTTATTTTTGAATGTTCTGCAACAAGTAATAATTGGTAGTAATGTTTAAAAAAACAGACTAACGTCCAACTAAGATGTTTGAGAGAATTGTTTCATAAACAATGTATAAACAACATTTATGTGCGAATGTTCTGATAACATTATAAAAGACCAGATGACTTTGAACAAATGTCGTATTAATGCAACTGGAAGAATGTTTGTCAATAACTTTGAGAGAACTTTGCAAGAACCTTCTGAGAATGTTCCGAGGTTAACTGTGTAAACTGTTTGTACTTCAGTTAGCGGTTAATAAAGTTCTGCGTTTTGAACAATCCTGACTGTTTTCTTGCATTCAGCGACTTCAGTTTCTGAAACCCTTAAAGAAAACACACCACTCAGCATTATGGAAGGTAAAGCAACTCAAGAACTTAATTTACCTGTAGTATCTGCAACCATTTCACACGTTAACGAATTATTGATCCATACCTTTGAGAACTGCATACCAGCTATTTAACCCTGAGCTTGGAATAATGTCATCAATGTCAGGAACAAATCGTCTTCCATCTGGGGGAAAAGGAAATTCAATACGAATACTGCAAGAAATCTAAATCTGGGCACTTATATTCATATCACTGTTTCAAACAGAATATTAGCTAAAAAAACACTCAGGATTATCATTAGCCTACCAGGCGATCGATTTGAGTTTTGGGGAGACCAGACAACACTCACGTTTTCCTTTTAAGTAAAGCATTGACTGTGGTCCCCAGTTCTTGGATAATGTGGTCTATTAAAAGACATGAACAGTACATGAGTAAAAGAAACAGCAAAAACATATTTGTAATAAACAATTAAAGGAATTATATATATATATATATAAAGGTACCTTCTGAATGCAATGACACTCCCTCATCAGTAAAAATATCACTGTGCACGTCCATAAAATCCACATTCTTGATATCTATGAAGAGAAAACAGATGAAAAATCATTTGGTGTTCTATGCTGATGTCTGCACAGAAAAATACGTATATGCATATTTACCATTTTTGTCGGATCAAGAATCGTTTTTGATCAGAAGAACTAAACCGATCTGAACGGTCCAGTTCTCTACTGCTCTATTTATGTCCTTCTTTAACAACAGGACCCAAGGTTCGATACAGCCCCCTGCGAGAGACATCACTTGCTTTGCACCTTGTCCTATAATGGGAACACGCTCTACATTAACCTGCACAAAAGCCTGACGTCAAGAGCATCGCCCATTATGAAATCAATACAGTGAGATTTACCCTACAGCTGTCTCTCTAAAATTCTACATCTCATTTTTTTCGAAAGAGTGTCGTAACCTTGAAGCCAAAATGGCTTGAATCGAGTTGGCTGCATAAAAGGTGATGTAAAGTTAACACTTTTATTTAATAAGTAGGATTTGGTAGGTGTAAGATAAAAATATAAGAAATGGAACAATTTAAAAAAAGAGCAGGAAGTTGATTGATTTATATGTATCAAGTACCATTTATATTTTAAATAAATAAATAAATACTGACACAGAAAAAAAAGAAAGTCATTAATGCATAAAAACAGTGACTGCTCCATTACAGAGAAACATAATGCCATACTAAATTTGCAATGTATGAAATGAGAACAAGTTTCCAAACAGGATAAAACATTCCTGAACAAAAAAAAAAAAAAACATGTTAACACTATTCCTGTTCGAACAGTTAAATAGCAAGGTTTTGTCAAAGATTTTGCTTTTCCTGACTATGAAAGATATAAATAAGACTGTCAACAAACTACAAATAAAAAAAAGTGGATAGAATAATTTAAATAAAATTTATTTATTTAGATAATATATTTAAATATATAATGTTCAATTAAAATCCTGTAGATGTGAGGTGGTGGGAATGAACAAAAACAAACAATAAATAATAGTCAAATATATATAACTAAATATAAATAAAATGTGCTATTAAAGTCATGCAGATGTGAATTTTTAGCTCTTAACATTAAAGTAAATAAACACTTGTTGGTAACCAAAGCACATCTGGATCAATTGTAACACGGAGCATCTGTTCCCCAGCCACTCATTTAATTGCACGCTGGTGGATTTGAATTTTGATCGAACAATCTGCGTCAGGCACTGACCAAACTCCTCCAAAATCATTCTCTCAGCGTGAGCCGAAGTGTCCCCTTCCTTCTCAGCCTCTTTAGTCTGGACGAGGACACAGCCGCATGCGGCTTCCACTACATCAGGCGTGATGCACTCCAGAGGACTCCTATCAAAAGACACCCTCAGTGACCAACAGAAGAACAAAACCCTACTGCTCTCATTTACTACCATTTGAAAAACAACCAACAAAGCACGACACAAGCAGTAGCCTGTAACCTCAGTCTCGTTGGGCTAGTTTACAGTGATGCTAACAATCTTGAAAGTGACACTGAAGTGAACCGTCTTGATTCACATATCTACTATATATATATATATATATATATATATATATATATATATATATATATATATATATATATATATATATATATATATATATATATATATATATATATACAGTAAAAATGGTAATATTACAAAATATTATTACAGTTTCTGTTTTAATGTATTTATGTGATAGTAAAGCTGTATTTTCAGCATCATTACTCCAGTCTTCAGTGTCACATGATCTTTCAGAACTCATTCTAATACGCTGATTTTGAAGAGAAACATTACATTTCTTCTTATTATGTATGTTGAAAACAGTTGTGCTGCTTTTTATGCTTTATGTTAATGGATATGGAAAGGAAACCATGATACACTACCATTCAAATGTTTGGGGAAAGAAAGAAAGACTTTTATTAAAAAATAAAGCATTAAACTGATCAAAAGGGACATTAAAGTCATTTATAATGGGGGAAGTCATGGCCTAATGGTTAGAGGGTTGGACTCCCAATCGAAGGGTTGTGAGTTCTAGTCTCGGGCCGGACGGAATTGTGGGTGGCGGCAGTGCATGAACAGCTCTCTCTCCACCTTCAATACCACGACTTAGGTGCCCTTGAGCAAGGCATTGAACCCCCAACTGCTCCCCGGGCGCCGCAGCATAAATGGCTGCCCACTGCTCCGGGTGTGTGCTCACAGTGTGTGTGTGTGTGTGTGTTCACTGCTCTGTGTGTGTGATGGGTTAAATGCAGAGCACAAATTCTGAGTATGGGTCACCATACTTGGCTGAATGTCACTTCACTTTCACTTATAATGTTACAAAAAAATATATGTTGATATGTTGAAAATAAATGTTGTTCAATGAACTTTCTATACACCAAATAATTTTGAAAAAAAAATATCAAATCAGCATGTTTGATTGATTCCTGATGAACCATGTAAGACTGAATATTGGAGTAATGACTGCTGAACATTAAGCATTACAGTCAACAAACATCTAATCTTTGACAAGACAAGCCTACAGTTCTTAGGTTTTTATTTTAATTGTATTTTTAAGAAAGGAAATTCAAAAAAACATTTAAAAAAAATGATTTGTTATTTTGCTGTTGTTTACATGATTACAGTATTACAGGTCTCACGTGCACCTGGTCGGGCTGTAGCTGCTGGACACTGGCCTGTCCTGCTCAAAGCTCTTTGTCAAAAGGCTTTTCTCATCGTTTCGGCAGCCCACACACTTACAAGTGGACATGCACATGCTTTTGGTTTTGGCCTGTGGGGAATTAAAGCGTAAAGTGGCTTCTAATAAACGCACTACTGAAAATACATCACATCAGATCAGTTTACCCTTAACACTCGCAGTATTTCTTCAGGCAACCTGAACGCTTGCAGCTGCAGACTTTTGTGTGATATCCCTTCACATTCCCGTTTCCTGCAATTGACAATTTTAAACTGAAATGGCCCTGGATACTTGTCCAGACAGGCTTATAAAGAGCAATGAAAGTGTGGAATATAATAGAGTTATGAGTGGCATCTAGTAAAAGAGACCATTTAAGTTGGTTTATTTTAGTCATGTGGTTGATCTTTATAGCCTGGGATCTCCCTCAGTTATGTTCAGTATTATTGCAGCAGTTTTACAGTTGTTGTAGACATCTCAAGAACAAGAACTGCCAAAAGAAATTGTTTGCTAAGAGCTGATTTTACATGGTCAGGACAAAGCAGTTATTTTTGTACAGAAGCATCAATCATCATAACATCATGATTTCATATAGAAAATACTTTCGATTTGTGCACACTCACTGATGACATGCCATAATGAAAAGCCTCATGAGGTGGGTTGGGGGCCTAGTGCATGCTGATAATGGCTAGACTGAGCCAGTGAATATTCAGGATAGGACGCTAAGCTAAAGTGGGCCACTGGAGGCAATGGATCACATGACAGCAGATGAAGAATCCTGTAAGAGGTGTAGTCATCCTCCCTGAGGGATTCTTCCATCCTGAATGCATCCCATGACTGATGAGATTTGCCAGTATAGGACTTGCATGGGTGTGGTGTAAAGGAACAAGAGACCTCTCAGATTACTTTTTTTTTTTTTTTTTTTTTTGGTCCTCCAGCTCATTCATTACTCCAGCTCTAGATGGCGCTTGAATCACACAGACATATTCAGCTAATCATTCATCCACCTCAAGATAATGGCAAATTTACTGACATTGTGATACATATAACTAAGTTTTTTTTTTTTTTTACCGTTTTAAAATAACAAAGTTAACTTATCTGAGGCTGGATCTGTTTTTCGACACTGCAGATAAGTTACTGTAAAAAGCGCGAAAATCAGGACAGCAAAACCCGCGACTTGATTTTTCAAAGTAGGCTATATAGAAAAAAATATAAATAAATCGCAACCAGTGTATGTATTATTATTTAAGATTTAATAAAATGTTGTATTTTAAATACCACCCAACCTCCACATAAATGAATCCTATTAATATTATTGAAGTGCAATTCTTATATATGTCCAATAGATGGAGAGAAAGGACAAATAAATGTGATTCTTATTGACGTTGACAAAATATAGTTTAATTTCCACATTAAACTCTATATATTACATGTCAAACTCTATATAATATATAAATGAAGAAGAAATTGGATTTATGTTATAGTTATCTACAGGATTCAAACATTTCTGGAAATCATTTTTTAATTATTATAGTATATATATATATATATATATATATATATATATATATATATATATATATATATATATATATATATATATATATATATATATATATATTAATGTTTTAAATGAATATCTTTATATATTTTCGTTTTCAATTTTAGTAACTTTGTTATGTTCATTTTTGTTTTTTGCCATGTTGTGATGTCATTTAAAACTTGTCATTTTGAGCTTATTTAAGGTTACTTTCCATGTAGTGTATTTCAATGACTTAAAACGATTTTAAAAATCCATAATAAGTAATAGAAAGTTTTAGAGTGAATAAACAGTTTTCTAGCTATGCTCTTTTGTAAAAAAATGTCATTGGTTATTTTATTTTTTTAGATAAATAAGCCATTGGCATGTTTGATTTGGAAGCAAATCTGTTTAATGAACCAAATCAAATGGATTCACAAATCAGTCTTTATTATTTCAGATGTCAGCAGTGTGGATGCAGCAGCACAGGCAGTGGAATCCATTAATTAATGCTGATTAATTACCATCCGCAGGCAACTATAAACAAACTTTCTTAATGGTATTTTATTTTCAGTATCTACATATTTAAATCAAAAGCTTATCTTTATCGAATACCCATCATCTCTTTCAGAAGGGCAGCAGCTGAAGGCAGTGACATGGGAATCCAGAGAGCTGCAGTGATCAATGTGTCGTCCATCCTGGGATCTGTTCAGCTCATCTGGGGCTCATCTGAGAGTTAAACATACAGGCCATCTAAGGTAAAACACCTGCTTAGTTGCTTTGTGGGAAAGATAATAGACTTCTACATACTTAACATTGATTTTTGCAATATGCAAGAGTGCCTTGAATATGGTTATGAGGTGTTTGGCTACCGATCTGGAAACTGAGAAGATCTTGTGCGTCGCCCTTCACCCTGGTTGGGTGTGCACTGATATGGGCGGACCAGTGGTGAGTCTGAATGTGTTTTTCAATTGTCTTGATAAAAATGATTTAGTTTTAACCCATTTTCTTGCATTTGAAGGCTCCTTTAAGCCCGGAGGAGAGCATATCATCAGTTTTGTCTGTCATTTCTGGATTCACGGAGAAACATCATGGTGGATATGTGATCTGAGTGCCAGATGACCGCTGAGAAGCTAAGACCAGAAGAACAGCCGGCAGTATTAATTATTCATGTTTCAGTCTGCATGTACCAATCAAGAAGTAAAATAGTAGGTCTTCTGAGAATTGTTATGGGTGTGTTTATACTTTGCAAATATAAAAGTAATAGTCTGTCATGGTTACTGCCTTTTCTATGAATATAAAAGAAAGATAATGAGACAGACAATAAGGTGAGTCGAATGCCATTTATGAGTTTTATTTTTTGAATCCATCTCCACCTGAGCCGTCAAATGATTCTGACAGAGTAAAGTTACGTGGTAATATTGACAGTTTAGCGGTGAAGAATTTGAATGTTAATACAGCCTCTGAGAGCGCGGTGGAGGTCACGGTGTGTCATGGATTCGGTCAGAATTAGGATTGACTTATTTCCTCTGACGTGAGAGAAGAAGGCAGACTGTCCAGAGCTCCAATTTCTGCAGGGTGAAGTAAAAATATGAAGATTACAACAGTTCTCTTTCTTGCAGTCAAATTACTTTAGGTGAACAGTTATTTTTTGGGTCTTATTCGACCAAAACCTACAGAGATGGTTTTTCAGGATTGCATGGAATATACATTACTAGTTCTTTATGTGCATGTATATATATTCTTTGTGTTTCTTTTTGAAATCATATTCAAAACTCATATTTTGTAATGATATTACAATAAATAAATAAAAAATAACAACTGCACTTACCTTTTAATTTGAGATAAGAAAGAAAGTCTATGATAGTATGGACAACATCCTCATCTGATATCCTCAGAGCTGCTAAAAAGCAGAAAACAGTCATTACAAGATTTCATAGAGTTATTATTTTACTGATGAAGTCTTGCCACAACATCTGTGAAAGTACATTAACAATTAATGCATAATATAATCCACATCCCAGCCTTTATAGAGTCTAGTAAACAATATAGAATCATGATCTTAATTAACACAAATCCATTTTTTACACAGATGAGTTCCTACAGGCAGTGCATGTTTCTTACCTGTCTTGAAATCTTCCTCTATTGGCATTTCTCTCTTCCCTGACACTCCGTGCTTGTCACTAAGGCTAAGGCTCCTGTGGCTGTCTATGGCATCTGATCACAAAGCAAATAAATAATCACATTGATCATTTGAACAGCCCGCTGAGCACCACGCCATCAGACCCTGACGCCCCGGCTGATATTCATAGACCTGCCTGTGGCACACATATGTTCCTAATGCCGACAAGCCATTATCCGACGCATATCTTTTTTTTTTTTCTTTTTTTTCTGTTTTTTGGGACAGACTGAGTAGAGCAACCTACAGGTATTGAGTCATGGAACTGCTTTTTTTTTTGTTGCAATATGAAGCACAAGCTCACACCCTTGCGGAAATAAAGAAGTGCACTTAATTGTATTAAATGTACACTTGTAGTGTACTTCAAAACTTAGAAGTATATTTTTAAATTTTTTACTTGCAGATAATCTAATATTACCTAAATTTCCTAACACACTTAAGCACACTTTTAATAACAATGCCGAGTTAAAAGTTTGTACCTTTAAGTAATATATACTTACTAATTATTTTAATACATAACATAAAAGTTTCAGTAAAGATTACATTAAATAGGCTATATGGGAATGCACCATAAATGCTAGTCAGTAAATTCAGCAATACACTATATAATTATGAAATTACTTATAAAGATGTACTTAAGTGGGTCAAAAAAGCACTCAAGTTCAACTAATATAAATTTAAACTATAATTGTAATAAATTCCATTTAATTGCTAAATATATGCAAGTAAGTGTCCGATAACATTACATTCAGTTTTCACTGAAGTATATTCTTTTAGTGTATGTTATTTCCATACTAAATTTAAAATTATTCTAAAGTGTACTCCTTTTCCACAAGGGCACTAAATAGCAGTTTAACTGCAAAAACGACGGCAGGAGCTCACAGCAAGTGGACAAGCAGAGACAGAGAGTAGAGCGAAAGATAGAGGATGTAAAAAGAGCAAAATCACCTTTAACAGACTATTTAATGCAATTATGGAAAACAGCAGATATTGCTCATATATATTCAGAACTAAACCTGCTGCCATGATTTAATACATTTAGTTGAAGTCATATGGCAGTATTTAGAAAGTCCATGAAGAAGAATACTTCATGCTATTGCACACAGAAATGCTTTTAAAGCTTGATTGATCTTTCCAGTTTAGGTGAAAAGATCTGTCTTTGATTCATGCTGAATGGAAGCTTCACCAGCAACGGAAAACAGCACAAAGAGCGGAACGCCACAGAGCAATTCCTCCTCTGACTTCAATAACCTGCAGGTGCTATCTTACATTGACCAAGCAGATCCTCTCTCCCCCTTGCACTGGGAGAATCCTTAATCTGTATAAGGTGATCAATACGACCTGAAACACAGGGAGCTTATGTAACTGACCTACACAGGTGAGCTCAACATCAGTGTACCCCAACACATTTCATCAAAGACAGAGAACAGGCCTGCACAGACAGTACGGACACACTAAAGAGTACAAGGTTTAAAAAGTAGACCTGTGAGCTCAACGCAAAAATACAGCAAAACAAATGAAGAAAGAATGTATGTGTCAGAACAGTTACATAAATCATACACAACTGTTTTTATAATAAACAGCTGCGGGGAAAGATAAAGAGTTGTATTATTGGAGAAGACAGAAAAAAAAAAAGTCTACAAAAGATGTAATGGGGTACTCACGTGGACCGAGGAGATACCCAGCACTGTTGAGGGTCCATCCTCTCTTCTCTTTTGCCTGTTTTATAGAATATGTATATATATATATATATATATATAAATATAAAAGTTCAAGTTATAGCCTACAAGTTATGCATTGTAAAAAAAAAAAAAAAATCCATTTACATTTGGAAATTCACTGTAAAAAATTCTGTACTGGTGCCCTTATATTTTACAGCTGATAACTATATTTTATTAAGTGATATGATGTTAATATCAACTTTAACAAAAAATGTTAATTTGACGGTTTATTAAATAACAATATTTGTTTTTACATTACTATTGTTTTTTACATTTTACATTACCTTTATAAATGTTACGCTACATTTATGCTATTTTGCCGAAAACTCTGTAATATTATTTTTTAATGCCGTGTCCAGTTATGACAACTTACCCCATAAAGCCCGAAACATGTCCAGTTATTGGGGCAAAAGTAAACGTGCATTCTTTTTTCTTACCCAATTAAATATTTATAGCAAATTTTTAAGTTATGTATGTAAGCAGTAATTGCCTTTAAAAAAAATCCCCGTGAGATTGTCAGAACACTTTACTCGGGTAAAATTGTGACAACCAGCCCCGGTCTGTCCTATAACAAGATGTTAGACAGAACAGTTCCGCTATCTTTAAACTATCACTGTTTCAACTTTCCCGTAATTTAATTTGCGATAAAACCCAGCCTACAGTATTAGGTAATGAAATGAATCATTATGAATCTTACCGCGATCACCATTCCGAGTGTTTCCGTGAGAAACGCGCACACTATAAGAGACACACACACTCCACCGACACACCTGTTCATCTGAAAAAAGAAAAGAAAAGAAAAAACTCAGTGAAGCATTATGAAACAAACAGAACATGTATAAAGAGAAGAAAACAGAAAGATGGAGAGTGGGAACTTACTCTGAGTATCAGTTGGGTCTTTGGAGAGTAAACACTGGTAGGCGGATATTCCTGCTGCTTCTTTCCTCCTGGTCCTCTGATGCTCCTGCGATCCGGAGCCTTTTATTGAAACGGAATGTCTCACCTCTGACGTGTTTACGTCAAAAGGTGACATCGTCAGGCTCTTCATCAATGACATCAGAGCAAATTAGCAACGATCGGCTCTGTTTATGTTCATGGATCAGATGATTACCGCCTTATGGATTTTTGTAGCCATCAAAATGTCCCTTCCAGTCCAAAGATCACCTGGATGACGGATTATGGTATTTTGGATTTTACATTTTCCAGTTTTCGCATTCCCAGCTCAGCATAAGCGCACACATTTTACAGTAACAGAAATATTATTTTTGCTTAAAATATTTTTGAAATGTAACATGCATGCTTCTAAAAGATTAAAGAAATAATGTTACTGTTCTTCAAAATTTTAGTCATTTTTAATGCAAAAGAATGTGTGAGAAATATATTTTTTTTTATTAAAGTCTACTCTGAAAAATACGGTTTTAGAAATGCAGTCTTTGTTTTCATGCACTTGATTCATATGTGTGTGTATATATATATATATATATATATATATATATATTATATATAGATATATATATATATATATATATATATATATAAATATATATATACTGTATATAAATATATATAAAAATATATATATAAAGCACATAACAGTTTATAATTATAGGTAAAAATATGTATTTTATTTTATTCATAATAACAAACACATCTTGTGTCTGCAGGCTACTCCTTCTGAAATGACATGATAACATGAACAAACCGCACCTTTTCACACAAAAAAAGTCCTCACTTTTTTCATTTCTTATAATTATGCCTTTAACTAGAGCTGCAGAGATGAATGTGTATTATTGATATTTGCAATGACCTTTGCACCTGCTCAAGTCACCCTTTACAAGAGTTTCCGGGCATTTATCCATGTTTATTGACATTTTAACACACGCAAATACTTAAAACATATAGAAACAATAGCATAGAAGAAAAAAAAATCACAAAAGGACACTTTTTGATAAGCTTTATTGAGTGCTGAAGGTAATGTGGTTCATATGGGTGGGTTGTACATTCCACTAAAGCGCAGTTTTACAAAGCTATGCATTGCATTTTGTTAAAACTCAGTTGCCCTTACGATTCTTTCCCACTCCAGATAAACATTATTGGCTGGCAATCATGAAAATAACAATAATTTCCCAAAATAATGAAAAAGATGAGTAGTATTTTGATGGCTTCTTCTCAAAAGGCTTTGTTCCTTCTGATGGAAAGGTCTCTCGGATTCCTCATTGTCTACTTCCATGCGTTGAGTCTGTTAAGGATGGTGTCGTCCATCTGCCTCTCGGTTTCTGGAGAGCTGCGTTTCCTGAGTGTCTGTGTGACATCTCATCTGATGATGTTCCACACCGACTGGATGGATGATGGAGGCAGCTGGCGATGAAGCTCTTGATGAAATGGAACAGAGTGCATACAATTAATAATCTTTCTGTTTTAAAGAATCAGTTAATACAACTGTGTATGGTGTCTTTTCATTAGAGAGAGAGAGGGACATTTCAGGCATTTCAGATGAATACAAAATGAGATTCCATACAAAATTATACAATATACTCTGCATTAGATCAATACATAGCCTAACTAATTAACCTGCACAAGAGAAAGAAGCCTAACGTTACCTGTTGTTTCCATCTGTCCCGTGCACATTAATGAGTAATCTGAAAACTGCTCGGGACCTGCAGTGACCAGGACAGCAGGATTTCTCTAACTTCACTAGCTTTACTGCGTTCATGGCGATAGGTGTCTCTTTGACCTACGAGACAAACATTTCAATATCATTCCGTGTGTCAATCATTCAGTAGGTTATTAGTTTCCATCATGGTGCGAGTTATTAAATTAATTTTAGGGACTTGGACTTCAACTATTATTTAAAAAGAAGGATATACGCCTTTCTAAATGCATAGTCACTTTGGGCCAGTTACAGCTAGATACACGTCAGATAACGAAAGCATTTGTCATTTTGAGATGTGTTTATATCTATGGTGGAGCATAATCACGGTAACGTTAGCCTAATTTGACTTGTCATGATTAATCGACGTCACGTAACGTTTACAGATCAAAATAAAGGCGTTTATCTGATCTGGGCGAAACACCAAAACAAAAATACACGCAAAACGTTCGTCGTTACTGAACCTTTTGAACGCTGTTAAACATATAACGTTAGGGCTACATACATACTTTTATGCAAGAAACCCTGATTCAGCTAACGTCACTTCGGACGGCTTCACTCAAATTCAAACTTATACAGTCAAAGAAGAGCGAATGAAAGTAACCGAATCAGTCTTAGTTATTGGAATTAATCAAACCCAGTAACTACCTTAAGTCGTTTCTCAGTAGCTGTTTTGTGTAACTGTTAAGGAACGAAAAAAACAATTCCTCAATTTGAAAAACTTAAATCGTCGGCCGGGTGTTGCTATGGTTACCAGCTCACGCGAGCACGACGTTCTCACGTGCGTCTGTCTGCCTCAACAGAACGTGAACTTTAATTTGTAATACTTTTTTTGCAGGGGTAATCATCTTTTCAGGAACTCCTTCGTCAAGAACTATATTTTAATTTATTACAAGGTTGTAGGTATGTACACAGATGTGAGAAATGTAAATACAGTTAGAAAGTAACATTTGTTGTTGTATTTATCATATTTTATTATATTTATTTTTTATTTTGATGCGTTTTGTAAAGCCATAATTATATTATAATACTGGCCTAATATTTTGGGATGTTTGCTATTTGCACGGGTGTAAAATACTTGAGTAATTTTACTGGATACTGTACTTAATATTATTTTGGGGGGTATTTGTACTTTCTTCATATAAAATGTAAGCTGATTACTTGTACTTTTACTTGATTACATTTCTGAAGACAAAAACAGTACTTTTTACTCATTACAATTTATTTCAACTTAAGAAGTACTCAATATTTTTTTTAGCATTTTTCTTTTATCACATGCACATTAAAATATGGTAAACAGAACCTAAAAGTGCTTTGATGTGCAAGAACCAGTGAGGTTTGTTTTCATGCATCAAGCAGACACATTATAGCTTTAGTTATAACTTTAACCAAGTAAATATCTGGAATCAAAAGTTTGCTATCAGATCTGAGGAAGCATTTTGAGGAAGCAAAAGTTGCTTTTTCCCCTCAAAAAAAATGAATAAAAAAAAATGTGTCCATTTTGATATATTTGTTAACTGTAGTATACTGGCTGAATGCACAAAATGGCAAATACTATCAGTGACGAGAATTTAAATACAATGAATGTATTGATATGGATGACACTTTTTAAAATGAAATGTTACAACTTTCCAAAACGTGTTTAAATGAGCATTGTATGTTAAATTAATTTTAAATCATGTTAGTGATGTTCTCACCAGGGAGTGGACTTTTTACACCCCACAGGCTATTTGCAACAGTTACTATGGCCCATTTTACCTGATATCACCCCTATTTTT
>NW_020523996.1:0-83387 GCF_003368295.1 Carassius auratus | reverse complement strand
CTGCTGCAGGCCACTGGAGATGGAAGTCTGGCTGAGGCCTTTGAATAAAGATGTCAGGCACGCTGACAGATTCCGAGCCCATTTCGAATTAGCCATATCCAAGAATATTAAAATCTAAAATCCACAGCCGCCCGCAACCCACCTCCTTTGCTAAAGCTGTCAACAAAAGAGAGGATAATAGCTGACCATAGACAAGACCCAGGGACCCTGCTCCCAGCATGCACCTCTCCTCACAAAAGCCTTTTCAGACTCACAGACTCAGACTTAGAGACTGTGACCTGAAAGGGACTGCTGGGAAATTAAACGCAGGCAAGGGTAACAATGCTGCAGAAGATTCCGGACCCATACGTGGAGCCAAAACTAGAGCTTTATTGTCCACACCCAAACTTTTGTCTGGCACTGCGGCACTGATTCCTTGGAAATTTCGGAATGTCCTCAATTACGATCTTCTTCACCACAGGGGTGACTCCGCCTCCCTCTCACCTCGCTCTAATCTCCAGCTACGCCGATGGAGCTGACCAATAAGAGAGGGCGTTCCACAGCCCTCACACCCAGGCAGAACTGAGATAATTAGCCCAGGATTTCTCTGATCCCCAAAGTTCTTCACATCTCTCCTAGAGAATCGGCCTTTTGTCAAAGGCACACTCACCCTGCCTGCAGGAGACATAATTACACAGCCTTGTTTTTCCCTGCGGAGGCCCCCACTGTACAAAAGAACCGAGGGGGAGGCGGATTCGTTTTAAAGACAAGCCCCTGTGTAATCCTTCCGATGACTTCATTTGATTATTTCACGGACGTTATTCAATCACTATTTCGCTCAGCTCAGAAGCTCAAAATGGAGCACCTGGGCATTTGTCAAGTGCCAAGCAAGCCAGATAACAGTTTTTAAATGAGTTCTTTGCATCTAAGAAGTAACGGAATTGAGCAAACAACTTTAGATAAATGATTCAACGTGAGCTTGGCTGTTAAGGTATAAAATTAACATCTCCAATAGCTTTTAATTAAAAAACAAACAAAACCAGGGCCCACAATCAATTTAAGATTTAATAGAAGTACTCGCTGGATATGCCCATTAATTAATTATTTTAATGAATCACACTTAAGCCCCTTAAAATTCATATGATTAAACATAAATCTATCACTAGTCCACAGCAATTCATTTTGCAATCAAGTAATCAATCTGTAATATTGTATTAAAACTGTAACACACTAATTTAGAGTTGTTAATAATAACAACCAACAACAACAACAACAACAACAATAATAATATATAATAATAATAATAATAATAATAATAATAATAATAATAATTATTATTATTATTATTATTAATAATCAGTTAAATATTGTAGTTAAGAAGTGACAGGTAATAACATTTTATTAAATTTAATTATTATATTAAATATCTTATGATCATGTTGATGATGATAATTGCTATTACTATTAATAATAATAATAATATAATAATATAATAATACCAACACAATAACCAAAATAATTTCAACACAATAATTTATATAAATTGATTTATCATTCAAATACTAAATCTAATAATTTAAAATTAAGTTAATCATGCCCCTATTCGTGTGTAAATTTTTTATTATTATAACTAGAGCTGTCAAACGATTAATCGTGATTAATCACATCAAAAATAAGTTGTTGTTTACATAATAAATGAGTGTGTACTGTGTATATTTATTATGTATATATAAATAAAAACACATGCATGTATATATTTAAGAAAAAATATGTTATGTTTATACATTGTATATATTTCTATATAATATAAAATGTAATAATATATAATATATATATATATATATATATATATATATATATATATATATATATATATAGTATACTGTATGTGCAGTAATTTACATAATAAATAAACACAGTACATATACATATATATGTAAACAACACTTTTTATTTTGGATGTGATTAATCACGATTAATCGTTAGACAGCTCTTATTATAACTATTATTAAAGTATTACAATATAAAACATTAAATGTAAATGAAAATAATTTAAATAATAAAATAACAATTAGACAACAATAAACAAATATGATACAATGGTGTCCACCTCCTAGTTACTTCACTCTCATTACGCAAGAGGACAGAGCAGCAGAGGAATGGACACTGCATACTATAAAGGAAGTGACAAAACCATAGTGCAACAGTGGAGCTAAAGGCCTATAGTGTTCCTGCAGGACCACACTTATTCTGTCCTTATCAATGAGGACGATACCTCAATTTCTAGTAGCACTGCAGAAAAGATACAGAATCAATGAGAGAAGGATGGGTCTCGTAGGACTTGGGATTTCCTCTCCTGCCCTTCGGCCACCTGAGAAGTGCTGAGTGAAAACTTGAATCTCCGCCGGGAGTCGGGAATCTGGGTCAGCCAGCTGCCGCCGCTGCCACACTTGCTGCATGGATCTCTGCATTTTGAAATGGATGCAGAAAAGTGCTGCAGCAGCACCAGTACCAGATTTTAGTACATGGGTGCTGGGCTGCATATAGATCGATACATTTTCCATGTTATATCTCTATGCACTGAAACTCGCTTCCTCTTGAGTTTTGCAGCAGTTTAAGCGTGTGGTAATGATCAGGAAGCTTGCATATAAATCAGTTTACTTTGCTCCTCTGGGAACACCTGCATGTGTCTCTCTTATTAAAAGCTGTTACTGCAGAAAAAAAGCTAAATTATATGTAAAGAAAACATAAGGTGATAAGCCGTCTGGTCCCTGGTGGCTGGCAAGTTATTATAGGTGAGCTTACCTACAAAAGCAGCAACAGCTGTGGGGAAGCAAACATCTGATATAGGTTCACAAAATTATTCACTTTTAAATTTGGCACCTGGCAAGAAATTACAAAGCAACTCCCTTAGTATTAGCTTTTCCTCTCCCAATGATGAATTTAAGAGATATTTTGAAAGAATAATGAATTTACCACAAACCCTGCTTCTCAAATCTTTTGTCTGGTTGGCAGTGGGAAGGATGTGGTGTGTTGTAAAGCCCAAAGTGGGGCTGTTAGTTAGTTTAAGAACAGGCCGAAGTGTAAGGGTGCAGTTACTCCGGAGGAATACTGCATGCCACATCCAAGAGATGCCAAACTACAAAACTCTGCATGGTTTATTTTTCTTTGACCAAAGTCGTCAGCCTGTCAGCCCACCATGACACTCAAAGCACAAATAAATTCCACCACCAATTATTCAAAAATAGGGCTTAAGATTTTATACTATGCATTCTACTTCATCTTTTATGAGCAAAGCCATAATTAAAAATGTGTGTTAAGAAAATTACATGATCCAACACATAATCCCGGCAATTCGAACAGTAGAGCATGACATAAGAAACAGAAGTGTCTAGGGTTTGATCCCAATGGAATTAATGAACTAATAAAATGCACACAAGATGCTTTGGATAAAAGTGTTTGTCAAAATGCAAACATGTATAAATAAACATCAATCAAAATCAGTTGCTCTGCACTCTTCATTGTGGTTGTTTTAAAATAAGCATTTGAT
This sequence comes from Carassius auratus, assembly GCF_003368295.1. NCBI lineage: Eukaryota > Metazoa > Chordata > Actinopteri > Cypriniformes > Cyprinidae > Carassius > Carassius auratus. The sequence goes on along the minus strand of NW_020523996.1, from coordinate 79,858 downwards.
AATCAGGACATAACCAGACATAACAGTTGAGATGTTTGACTCTAATGCAATAGCTATTTAGAGGCATGCATGTTGTATTGTTTTAAAATGAGGCCAGAAGAATTTACTGGGAGCCACAAATTGTGGAAGAGATGGCAGCATTGCATACTGTAATACATTCAGAAAGGAATTTACAGGAACTGACTGAGATTTTCTAAGAGATGTTGCTGATTTTCTGTTAGTCCATGAAAGACTGTCCCTGTAGGAAACTGGAGTTTTTTCATCATTAATATTCATGCAATTAAAAACATAATGGCTGAATCATCACAAGGCTGGCCCCTCCTTTTCGAAGACACAGTTCACCTGAAGCCTAACATATCTGTTAAAATGCCTGAAGGAGCTTCATAAAATTAAGGTTAAACCACTGATGTCACATGGACTATTGTAACAATGCCCTCACTATACCTTTCTGGGCCTTGAATGTGGTAGTTGTGTTGCTGTCTATACAGGGTCAGAAAGCTCTTGGATTCTGTCCAAAAATATCTTAATTTGTGTTCTGAAGATGAACGAAGGTCTAACTTGTTGGAATGAGAAAAGGGTGAGTAATCAATGACAGAATTTTCTTTTTTTGTTGAACTATTCCTTTAATTGTTGAACCATGTATTTATACTGTATCAAAACACAGTTTCTGTCTTTCTTGGAAGGATCTTGCTAGTTCTGTGGAAGCCAACCCTCCCCCAAAAGTGTGTGATACTATTTAAATAGCTATTCTCTTACACAAATAAAAATATGGTAATTGCTCTCGCAGGTGGGTGGAAGAAATTGGGAGAAGCTGGCCAGACTACTGTTTTTCTCATGACCTGCAGAAAAAAGGCCACAAAGCATTTGTTCAATCCTACCACAAACGCCTTGAGCAAACATCCCAAGAAGAGGGAGGCAAAGTGCCGAAACCCAAACAACGATGTCGAAACGCTCCGGACATTTGAATGTGAATGACGGTTTAATGACCCCTGTCAAGTCCTCCCGCAATTCAGCCTGTGTTTTTTTGCTTTTGTAATTTGACTTTCAGTCAAACTCCCCAAGATCCTTGTAATTACAGACCATAATTAAGTTTGTGGCGATGTGATGCACAGCCAGGTCTGGGCTGAACGTTGGGGGAAAGCCGAGCACTTGTAATGTTTGTGCCGTGCATTGACATTGACGCAGAGCCGCAAAGACAACAAGCACGGTGTGCTATTTAAATGTTTGGGAGAGCAAAATGAAAGGTGACACTTCAGAGTTAGAGAAAAGGGTGTGTGCTCAACCGCCGACTCGTCCCGGGTGCTTGTAATTAACTTTCTCGGTGATGGGTTCACAATTAATGCACTACGGTGTTTGTGACAGTTCCGCTAACGCTCACACGCTGCTCGTGGCAGAACCTACGGGGAGAGCTTTGGGCTTTTATCTAACAGGCTTTAATCGGGTGTTCCTCCCTCTTGTTTGTTCAGACCTTCTCAGCGTGATGGTCCCAACACCTCCTTTCTTGGCAGTTTGCCTTTGTCAAAATGAAACTTTGTTCGATTTGTGACAGCTCTCCTGCAAGGCAAGTGGCAAAGGCAGTAAAAGAAAGAGAGGACAGATTTAAAGCTCTGTCTGACTGTATGTCTATTCAGTTGTGGTGCTATTGGGGTTTCTCAAAAAGGCAGTGAGGAACAAGTGTGGGATACAACAGTAGGTCAAATGGGACCAGCGGGTCTTGGTGCCCAAGCCCTGGCAGTCTTCCCTGTGGTTGTGGACCAACCCCTGAAGCAACAAGACCCCATATCTCTTCCAGGTCAATACCCAGCTGTACAATGGGTGCTGGACATGTGTGTGAAGATCTAGCCAGACGATAAAGACCAACCTGTCTCGTCATTGCTATTGGCACGCAGGCAGGTGCATGCCATCTCCTCTCTCAGCATGTTAAGCACTCATGGAAAAGTCTGTGGTAATGAGCTGCTCAAACAAGACATATCAAGATAGGCTAGAGCTAAACTTCTGCCCCCAACAAAAGGACATCCAAGGAAAGCATTAATTTTTTGTCAGGGAGGTCACAGAGATAACTCATTAGGTTAGTTAATAGTGTGCACTGCTGTCCTCACTTAGACCTCCAGCTTCTGTTCGATGCGATGTGCAGTAGGGCGAAAAAAATGACAACCTTGCAATTGTCTTGATACTTCTGGGTCAACATGGAAGAGCTGGAATGCCTTCGGTCCTGTCGGATTTGGTTCATGTCCCCTGAGAGCTGATATTTTTATTGTGAGCTCACATGGAGTGAGATATTAATCCTAATTAGGTGGTACTTATGTCCCAATTGACCATTCCATTCTTGCTACTAGACTAGAGGATATTCCCACTAGTCCAGCAGTGTGAATGGTCTTGCAACCATTTTGGATCTACGTGGAATATGCTGAGAAGAGATGACTGTAGACGGACTTCCTTAGGGAACAGAAAGAACATTTATTAAACGTCTTTCGAGACTACACACTTGAACTAAAATAAAATAAAATAAAATGTTTGTGACAGAACCGTAAAACTTGCACTTCTATCAAAAGTTCTTTCCTAGAAGCATTCTTACAAAGCAGAGTAATATTTACAGTATACAGCACAAATATATTATAGACCCCCCCCCAATAAAAAACAAACAAAAAAAAAAATTTTCATCATTTATTCACCCTTGTATCCTTCCAAATCAATACTTTCTTTCATCTTCATAATACAAATTAAGCTACTTTTTATTCAATCTGAGAGATTTCTGTCATTCCACTTGAACCTTAGATGCATAAAAAAGTTAATTTGTGTTTTAAAGTTCAGAAAAAAAGTCTTACACTTTGTTTGTTGCACGTGATGAATGGAAGTGCTCCTGAACAACCATTTTTAACTGCACAAATATGTAATTTGTCAAATTAAAGTTGTTCAGCTCCTAGGTATTCCATTTTATTATCCAATCTGTAGAAACATCCAAGCTGGTTTTCTCTGAATAAATATCTGAAAGTAAGCTCTCACTAAAATGAATCAAAGCAATACGGATACATGAACTGGCCTATAGTTAAAGCAGGATTCATTTCAACATCAGTTTCTCATCAGACAGTTATTTAATTAGAGTAATTTGATTTAAAAGTTTGTAGCCTTTCAATCAAAGTAAGGCATGTCAACTATTCTTGCGGTTGTGGATTAATGCATTCCTTAAACCAAGTCATGTATCTGGACAGAGTTTGGGTCCTTAATTGCCCAAGTAATTCAAAAGTCAGATAAATAAAATTTTAAACCCCCTCCTTTTCCCCCTTTTTTTTTAGAGGAAATTCAAAGCAGCACTCCAAATGTGCTAAATTTGCCTGGTGGAGCTCACATAAATTGTTTATGACCAGTGACAAGGGGTTTTAATGCCTTTGATTTCCCCATCATAATGTGTGATAATTAGGTTCAATCCACTTGTGTTTTGTTCTGTAAATGTGTGCGGACAACAATAACTCCTATTCACTCAAATTAATCAGGGCTGGGACACAAGTTTACATACAAAAATAAAATTATACTGAAAGTTATTATAAGATCACTCAGTTTCTAATACAATGTCTGGCACAGATAGCTATACGTCTTCCATATCCAAAATGATTAACAAATGACTTGCAAATGTTTTATTTTCTGCCAATGAATAAAGCAAGAGAAGATTTGTATTCTTACAATTATACAATTTCATAAATCTTCATATTTCTAAGACTTCACCTAAGGCTAAACCCAAACTATAGCTATAAAGTTCTTAAATCATCTGTATTCAAGCAGATGATTATGGAGTGTGGAACTTCGAGTTGCATCACCTCCGTTATTTTGTTGCTTCATAAAAGCCTGTTTTTCATAAGATTGTTTTTATAAAAAGGTTTAAAGTACACTCACTGTATTTCAGCATGCTACGCTTGTTAAAAAAGCTCATATGAATGCTGTAACCTGTTAATATGGACATCAAAATAAATTTGAACTTTTATGTCAACTAAATGTAAAGTGGGCATGATGTTACAGGCAATGTTTGTGTACACCTAAAGTATGGAGCAAAAAAATTATACAAAGAAACAAGCCAACGAAGGTTATAGGTAGCATGTATCGAAGGTGAGGACTGAGTTTTATTCCAGGCCAATGCATGACTGATATGCATGGCTTACTTTAGTAATTGTCTTGGTGCACTGGACCCAAAGAGAGACATAGCAATCTTTGCAGTCCAGTAATGTATGCCCTAAAATGGTTTTCAGTGTGAATTATCACTTCAAGCTTTGCCTTGGGCATGTCTAGGCCTCAGGAGAGCCAAGCACTGTCAAGCTTCACTTAAAAAAATAAATGAATAAGTAAAATAACACAACAACAACAGTACCAGCCAGATCTTAAACAGGTATGTCTTACATACACAATATATTATAAATAATAACTGCACTGAATAATTTAATTTATTTGTTTATTTAAGCAAGATCTTGAGAATTTACTTACAGTATCAGTTGTTTATGTTGTTGTTATGATTGTCATAATATATATATATATATATATATATATATATATATATATATATATATATATATATATATATATATATATTATACGTGTAGGTATAGAGTAACACGCACGATGAAGGAGATATATTTATATATAAAGAGTTCTTGTAATTATTACGGTAGAAAAGGGCACATCCAGCACAAATCTTCAAACTTAGAATGTAACATTACATGAACATCAATAGCGGACCAGGAGGAACTAAACAGACAGGGTTTTTAAACACAAGTAATCAGGGGAATTGAAACAGGTGGGGATTAATCAATTAACAAAATGAGGAACGGAACATAACCGTTCCGTATATTAATTCTTTTTTTTTTTTTTTTTTTTTTTACTGATCCTATCACAATGCATAAAGGGAAAGTTCAACCAGAACATACAATTTTGTTTTTCTTCCTAACAGCTGATGGTATTCATCAACCTCTATAGTATGGAAGAATACATTAAGAAAGGCAATGGCTACCGTCAAATGCTGGGTTACCAAAATTCTTTGAAATATCTTCTTTTGTATTCAGCTGAAGAAAGAAACTCACACATGTTTGTGTAAATTGAGGGTGAGTCAATGATAACAACATTTTTGGGTGAACTATCCCTTTAAGTTATCCTATATCAGATATACTGTATAAAAACCTGACCATAAGACCATACAAATGCGGTGGTGAACTCACCACTAATTCACTAATTAATCAAATGTAAACAGTTTTGAATTGCCATGTGTCGACGGTACTATAATCGACATTCACCTTTATAACGAACTACATATTCATCACCTGGCAATATCATATATTGAAACACCCAGCTGCTGTTTACTAGTCATGCTTATTTATTCACAAAGAGCAAAACTCAGGTAGGAGGCACTAAAAAATGTGATCATTTACAATGTATTTGCTAAAACTAAGCCAAGGAGGAGATCACATTATTATTTCTCATCATCATTCTAAGCCAGACTCACATTTCATTCAAAATGCTTTCCACAATCCATAAAAGCAATGCCCGGAGTAGACACAATCAATAATACAGCATTCTTACATTCTTTAAAACATGCAGTATGTTATGTAATATGTCTCTGGTTCATGTTTATTTTCACACAATGAACCAATTTATTACAGGTATAACAGTAAATGGCACATCTTTCTCCATATATTCAACCAACTACAACTCCTACGATTCCCAATACCTAATGAGTAGGGCCATGATAAAAAAAAAAAAAAATAAAAAAAATAAAAAAAAACTTTTTAAATTTCATCCTTGAGTTTCTCAGTGCCCGTAGGGTCTTCCAGAAGTTTGTCTCTTCAATGCACAGACAGAGAGAAAAAAGGCATTTACTTAAAGAATCTCCATAGGAGATTTATTTCAGTTCAAAGCTTGACAGATGAAAGGCATCTGAGCAGAGATGACCACTGGAGACTCCTATACAAAATGTAAAGCAGAAAGCATTCTGCGCATGCACTAGATGTTGCATGTAATGATTCTAGAAATGCAACCAGAGAGATAGACGAGAACATTGCAGGAAATCATCCTGCTTTTGATCCTCTAATACCAGTGAATCAGCAGATGAAAAATGTATGAGGAGAGCAAGTATAAGCCAAACAGAGAAGAAGAAAAATGAAAACAAAGGCCAAGAAAGCTCCTACAACGGTGCTGGCATGATTACGTGCCTGATATGCCTTTTCATCACAGAGCATGTTTGCTTTCATATACAGCCCTTCAAAAAAATTCAGAAAGATTGATGTTGGGACTTGTTATACAAAGAGGCAAGTATGATGAAAAATGGACTTGTTTATTTCCTGTTCCTGCCTGCGCAACGCATGTTCACTGCCTTCAGTGCATCAGTACGTGATGTCTTACACTTTCAGCAATAAAAATGTCCATAGTTGACTATTGAAGATGTTTTAATTATAACAATAACATATTCTAAGATAAAGACACTTATATCTACAGTAGGTCCATAGCAGTATCATCTCTTATTATTTAAGCAGCATTATACTTCACCAGTACACTGTAAATTTTTGAATTTGGTATAATCTGCTTTATTTTGCCTCATTCACTGAGAATAAATCAAGTGGAATGTATTTTAGCATTTTTAATCCTGTTACTTGTGCACTTTTGTTCAGACCAGTGAATGTTTGAACTTTGATAAGAGCTTGGCTTCATGGATTAAGCAAACCTAATAGGATTTATGTTACACTTCCTCGTTTAGCTCATTTGAATGTCAGATACACTTTAGGGAAATGGCATCATTATGGTTTAATTACATAATTTTTCAGTTAAGTGACGGTCACTGTTGGATATTTGGACATAATTAACTGTGTTTGGCTTGAATGAAAAATGCAAGGGTTCTACTGCCTTTGTAGAATCTATTATTTTTCCCCATATCATGCCTGGAAGGAAGTGGTGGTAGTCAAAATTGAATATATGAACGAAATTTATTTACAAAGAAATTTATTTATAAAATTCACCCCAAAACATTATAAAGAAACTGCAAACCAAATAGTTGTGTAATGAATTTGCACTTTTAGAGCACTGCAAATTAAGAAATCATTAATTATACTTTTAAAGGGATACTCCAACCCAAAATGACAATTTTGTCATTAATCACTTATTAAAAACAAAAATAACGACTTTATTCAACAATTTCTCTCCTCTTTTTCTCTCCACTTCACTGTAGCGCCATTTTGGAGATTATGAGCTGAACACAGGCAGTGTACGCTCTTCTGAGTCAGCTGCGCCACAAGGTTGTGCTGTTTTCTTTCAAATCAAAGCGTAAATATACGGAAAAAATTATCCTTGTGGTGCCGCTGATACTGAAGAGCTAAGATGCTCTGGAGCGCTAATAGAGGCTTTGTGTATCCATTCATGTATCGTGTTTTGGAATAAACCATGAGATTTTTGCCAAAATCTCACGAGAGATATTAATTTGTACAACATTTGAAACTGCTTTTCATCGCTTATTAGGAAGCACCTCAAATTAAATTGTGTCTTGTTATAGGAACTACTGAACAGAAATGTAGAAGATGATTTTAAAGTATTTAAAATAAAAATAAAGTTGGGTAAACACAAAGTGTCGCATTAGGTAATGAAAAGTTCTACACACACTTGTGGTCTTTATTGTTACTTGGGCACTTGGGGCAAATACAGTAAATACGTCATGTAAGTAGTTTAGTGGTCAAGTGTCAGGACCGCAAGTGTGGGAATTTGGACAAGGAGATAGAAACATAGACACAGAATAACAATCCCTCTGGTTATAGTGATATGGTTTTACCCAGTGAATATCTAGCTATATTGCATATCTTTCTCTGTGAAAGAGCTCTTTAGGACCAGGTGCATCTATCCATTCCTGGAGACCGTTCTGACAAGCCCCATTTTGACATGGCCACCCAAAGAGCTGGAGGCCATCTTGAGATCTTCATCCTGCCACCAATCAAACCAGCAATTGTCATGTACTGTCAAACCAGCCATTTGATAAATGCCACAACCCACCGCCATCTCAAGCCAACCAGTCAGAAATATTATATTTTCTCAATGGAATTATTTCCCACCTCATGTTCAAAATAGAGAAAACAAACAATTTTATCTGAAAAAAAAGCTCCTCTTTTGATGGACATGAAATTATTTTTGAGCAGATTCTTGTATTTTGTCCTGTTATATGAAACCACTCACCACTGTCATTCCCTAGGGAAGTCTTGTATTCAAGGCCATTGTTTGTGCTTTTACATTGATAAGTGAATCAGAGGGGCATTACAGCATTAATTATTAATTTCACTTTGTGAGACAGAAACATGAGCAGATAAAAACTGAAATGAATCAGAATGACTTTATGCAGACAACAAAAACCTAAATTGCTGAGTGGAATATAAATGTTTGACAGGAGGTGTAACAACCAAGTTGAGGCTATGTGGATATTTATGCTAATGATCTACTGTAAAGCCTGTGAAAACTACACAGATTGATACAGTTTGAAAAGCATTTACACAAAATTAATGCAAGTGAATACAAAATGTAGTTTTTAAATGATGATTTAATCTATTAAGGCAAAACTTGCCTGGCCCTACATGAAACATTAATCGCCCCCTCGTGTTAAATCATCAAAGAACAATTAACAAGACACACCTGAACCAAATGACACAATTAAGCATGAGGGGAAGCTAGGTCATGGAGCACATGGATGAAAACACAACAAAACAGTACAGGGGTGTGACAATGATATAATATAATACAACATAATTATATATTTTTTATTAGTAATATTCATAGCTAAGAATTCATTTGGACAACTTCAAAGGTGATTTTCACAGTATTTAGATATTTTTGCACCCTCAGATTCCATGTTTTCAAATAGTTGTATCTTGGGCAAAATATTGTCCGATCATAATAAACCATACATCAATGGAAATTGATGTGTGTATGTACAACCACACGCACATACATACACATTTATAAATTCAATATATATATATATATATATATATATATATATATATATATATATATATATATATATATATATATATATATATATATAGTTCATTTCCATTTAGTTTGTTGAAGTTTTAAAATAACTCAAATTAAATAAAACTAAAACTTAATACAAATAATATGAAATATAAATAACAGTAGTTTATCAGTAATCCTAAGAATAACACTGCCAAACACACATGCTAGTAGGAAAGAGGCAAAATAAAAAGTGATTCTTATATATATATATATATATATATATATATATATATATATAATTATATATATTATATAATTATTATACCGAAATAAAAACATACATGTAATACATTAGGTGGGACGTCATATTATTTCCTTCCAAGAGTTGTACATAACTCTGCCTATACCAGTGTCAAATAAAAATAATAATAACAATAATAATCCAAATATGTATACATCCATAGGATGTGTGTGCATAGTGCAGTATCAGTAAATACTGTTTACTGCTAGTTGGAGAAGGAGAGCAGTGGACAGATAGCAAGGTTTGGAGTGTCTCACACAGGTCCTGCTATCAGCATTCATCTCATCCTAATTTCACTGGCCCACTCCAGATCTGCGTGGAGAGGTGAGGAAGAGACTCATGGTCAGCTGTGATTAGACTCTGAGCTACTGATGGCTAAACCACACACACACACACACACACACACACACACACACACACACATGCACACCCAATGCCACATTACAAGAGTTCAGGACTTCACAGCCCAGAATAAAATAAATAAATAAATAAATAAATAATCTAATCTGTCATGAAGGAGGGTTTGGAAATGAAGGTGGGACTGATATGACTATGATATAAATGCTGTTAGTTTGTGTATGTGAGAGTATGTTCATGCATCGGTAATCCTACTGAAGTAACATTTGAGACCAGATTTTACATTTTAAACGCTATATCTACACTGGATGAGAGTGGAGCATCACAACATGTCAAAACTAAATCACTCCCATTACTCTATAATCAATGACATTGTATCCACTAGATGAAAACACTTCAACTGACAAACACACTCACTATTTTGATGTACTGCAGAGCTACTTCAGCCACTCGTTCCTCATTCATCTAAAAACAAAATTATTTTGCAAACAAATATCATGTGTGCAAATAGACTGGCATGGATTTTATTATTCTGGCAGATTTTAATGACTTCTGGCAGATACAACATTTCAGAAAGAAAGACAGACAGACAGAAACATAGATATTTTTATACTAATGAATTTCCATTGAAAACGACAGTTGATTGGACTGGTTTGTGAACAACAGCCGTCATGGCACGACGTGTCATCGGTGGATTCCAGTGTAGCTGTGGTGTAACACTAGATGCTTGACCGCATGTGACTGGGTCTCCTGTCAGTTTAAGCAGATCTGTTCAGTGGATGGGAAAGGATCAGAGAGGATATTGAAAAGAAGCATTGCTTTCACACTCTTTTCACAAGGAACACAGGTTGTAGGTCATGTAAAATATAGCAAATGGCTGCCATGTCTCATAAATCCTTCACATGAGATTTGTGTGGACTTTTGGCCACAAATGTCCAGACACAGCTAAATCAAATAGACAGTGGTGGCACCGTGTATTTGTGAGCTAGGAAAAATAACAAAATAAAAGAGAGCTGGAATTATATAGGCTGAAATGATTTGTATATGGTTATAAAAAACACCGGAAGCATACAATGTATTTGCAGAATCTAAAATATATACCCTTTCAATTGTGCATTACTCTTCAAAAGTTTGGGGTTTGTGCAATATTGTATTGTTTTTGAAAAAACTAATTTCAGGCTAATTTATAAGTCAAATGAAACAACTTTGTCTAAGAAGTAACTGTTAACAGGCAAATATATTTTAACACTTTATTTATTTAATAAATCCAAAATAAAAAAGTGGCATTTAAATGTTAAATTAAATGCAATCCTTGTTTATTTATTTAGATTTATTTTTATATTTTTTTTGTTTATTTTCTCTCTTTCTTGTTTGACTGTCTAAACATTGTCAATATGTCTGTTATTCCTTCTTCCTTGATTGCTTGATTGCAATTATGTTATTTATTTTAATTAGAAAGAAAATAAAAAGTGACCATTAAGTCTCATTTGTTATATATTGAAAGTATATTACACACTTGATCTTAATTATCATTATTTTATATGAACAAGTTATATCAACTGTCAGTGTCAAGCAAGGTCAAATTAAATGTGGCATGGTTTTGCCCAAGAACATGATGTTATGACTGCCTGTGTTTGTGTCAGCAAGTGTGTGATATGTAAATGTGTGTTTGCGTGGGTGAGCACCCACAACTGACACACCAGGGAAGGCAGCTAAACAGTCGATTGGTGCTAATAGAGAACGACCTTAAGCTCCTCCTATTCTCCACACACAGGAACATTCACTGCTCTCTTTCAGGGGAGATGCACTGTGTTTTGAATGTTGCTATATATATATATATATATATATATATATATATATATATATATATATATACATATATATATACAGTACAGACCAAAAGTTTGTACACACCTACTTTATTTTCATGACTATGAATGAACACATGTGGAATTATATATGGAATTATATATATAACAAAAAAGTGTGAAACAACTGAAAATATGTCATATTCTAGGTTCTTCAAGGTAGCCACCTTTTGCTTTGATTACTGCTTTGAACACTCTTGGCTTTCTCTTGATGAGCTTCAAGAGGTAGTCACCTGAAATGGTCTTCCAACAGTCTTGAAGGAGTTCCCCGAGAGATGCTTAGCTCTTGTTGGCCCTTTTGACTTCAGTTTGTGGTCCAGCTCACCCCTAAACCATCTCGATTGGGATATATATATGTGTGTGTCAAGTATAGTTCAGTCAGAAACATGTAAATCATAAAGACAATCTGAAGTAATTTCTCAGTGTTTTTGGCATTGTTCTGTTCTGGGCAACTGTCTTACCACACAGCCATGCATGGACTTATTAGGAATGGCAGCAATTAATCCCCATAAACCACACCTATATGCCAAACAGCCTCCAGCCATCACCTGATGCTGATCAACACTTATGCATCACTGTGAAGAGCCTGCTGGAGACTGAGAGCCCGAAGCTCAATGCATTAGTAATTCCTTGACTAGGAACACTGAGGAAAACATACAGTATCAAAACAGGGGAAGTATATCCTACACCTCAGGTAGCAACAAGCAGAGACACAAGCAACAAGCATGTTTCTGTTAAACCAAAATACTTTCAACCCTGAATGAATACAAACCAAATGATCGGCCCTAGTATCATTTACTGAGAAGGTATACACATAATGTTAAAGGGGTCATATGATGCAATTAAAAAATGTCCTTTCTCTTTGGAGTGTTATGAGCTCCTGGTGCATGAAAAGGATCTGTAAAGTTACAAAGACTAAAGTCTTAAATACAAACATATTCTTTATCAACGTTGAGACCCCCTAAAATGGCTCATTCAAACACGGCCCCACCTGTCTACATAACTATGTGGAAATATTTGCACATTGCTGCCCAAATGTTCACGCAAAGAAAGAAGGGGTGGTTTCAGTAACTGCAGTTAGTGTTGAAGCAGCCATGTCAGGTAGATGCTGTGTGTATGCCCACCATGATTTTGCCAAGTCAGCTACAGTGAGTATGTTTTGTTATTAGTTTAAGTATTTGCTATTGACAGTTCAAATGCAGACTTTTCCGTGTTGTGTGTGTGTGCACAGTCTGTGTGTGTGTGTGTGTGTGTGTGAGAGAGAGAGAGAGAGAGAGAGAGACAGGGTCACACAGTAGAGTCAGCTGCCTTAACCATCACTGGCTTATGTACTGTTGGCAGTTGGCCAATCAGAGCAGACTGCGCTTGTCGGAAGGAAGGCCTTTGTAGAAAACAATGTGTTTTTGAACATTAAAGCATTAAAGCATATCAACATATTCTGCTACACCAAATACACAAAATAAAGATCTTTAAAAAAGCATCACATGACCCCTTTAAGATTCCTATATAGCAGTAAAACTGGAATGAAAGGGTAACATCAAAAGTAACATGCCCAAGAAAAAAACAAAACACAAACATCATTATTTAAAAAAAAATAAAAATAATAATAATAAAATAATATTAACTATAACTGTATTGGCTAAAATTATTAGTGCAATTCACAATACTACTGATAATAATAGCTAACTTAACTTTACATAACTTACTGTAACTAACATGAAATGTTTTAATATAGAAATGATGAATACAAATATTTTGTGGGTATATGTTTTATTCTTATTTACTTGTTCATTTAATCTTTCAGCAGACTATTTTATCCAAATGCAACTTACAAATAAGGAACATAATAAAACAATTAATGCAATTTCAGAACATTGTGTTGTGAAGCAAAATAACATGCTAAACCCACCACTATAAAATGTGTGTGTGTGTGTGCAGTGGTGTTGCTTGCAATGTAGTTTAAGAGGTTTTATGTATGTTTTTGGTTCAAAGTAATTGTGAAGTGAATCTCCCTGGGTGTGACCATGTTTTCATAATGTCATAATCTTGCATCTCAAAGAAAATGAAGTTGTAAATTTTGTAGGCAGTTTTGGAAGTATGACTTCAAGTGGTGTTCCAATGGAATATTCCAAGTAGGAATCACAGCTGTTTTCAATGGCTCTGGTTGGAATTTACTGTACAGAGATTCTGTTTCTCTAACACCTGAGCCTTGAATGTCATGTGATTGATTATTTTGGAACAGCAGGAAAATTACATTCAAGCTTCCAGCAGGAGCCAACCACAAAAGCTAAGCAGCCATTGACCACTTGCAGGAAAGAAGCATCAAGAATGTTCAAAATAGAAATGTACAGGTTTCAAATAAAAGACAGAAATGGTAGAAACAAAACAGTGTGACCTTAAATGGTTGCTGGTAAAACAATCATGATGTTGCACATACAACTCTTTCAAAGGACTCAATTATATTGTGATCGAATTTTAAAGTACCTTGCGAAACATCAGCTTCTAAATATCTTACAAAAAAAAAAAAAAAAGTACAATAACCTTTCATCAAATTTTCCTAAAAATGGATGTGTTTGGAGTAAATCAGAGCCATAAGAAAGCACTATGCTTGATTGATCGATGTAGTTGTTGGGAGTGAGTCTTGTTAGTCCTTTAATACACTTTTTGGAGTTCAGTCAAAAATGTTCTTAGGGGTCTAAATTTCATCGGACAAAGGACTGGAATGTTGCGCTGACCTTACATGACATCGTCTCTCAACTATCAAATTCATCTTTAATCCAATGACTGTGACTCAACACCAACAAAATAGACAAAATCCATGTTCTAAAAGCATTGAGCACTTTAAAGGCACTTTACCAGACAGAAGGAGTGAGTGAAGTTGATTAAAGCAAGCTAAGATGCTAATATGTGATTTCAGAAAGAAATTATTTAATTCAATTTATAGTCGGCCCCTTTCCAGGAAAGCCATTAAAGATTGTTTCTCTGCTTGTCCTCGTCTGATTGTCGCCAGGGAAGTGACATCTTGTCGGTGGGAATTCTGGCTGTAAACAAATCAACACCTCAGCATACAGGATTAACAAGGTTTTGACTTGATCGGAGCAGGACTCTAGATGATTCTCTTGAAGATGCATTTGTTATAGAAATTTCCTGGGTTTGCTTGTTAGACTGGTATTCTTAAGCTCACATGACTATATTATATGGCAGTTCGTTTTGTTCTTAAAATTGGATTGGTCGATCAATGTTCGCAAGAGTTTCTTGAAGTGATTACTTGGTTACAAAGTTGGTGTGGAGCATCTGTTCCAGATGTTGCATTGCTTGGTGACAGGCAAGATGCTTTGGCTTCTACTGGGTTTATTTTCACCGTGTGAGTTTGGAAAATCTTTGGCACTATCAGATGCTAATATAGATATTACGTGATGAAAGTTAAATTAATCAAATATAACATATGATATCTTACAGCAACCTCACAGATGTTATATCCTGTCAAGCTCAGATGATGTCAGGTGTCTCATACAGAATATCGTTTTCATTTCATATATTGTGATATCAAATATAGTATATTGTATAGTGTTTTAAACAGTATTGTTCCACAGCAAACATACAATCAAATGTGCCTTTGATATGCCTTGAATAAAGGAGGATCCATATTTAAACATACAGAGCTTTTAATTGCTTTACTAATATGGGCAAGAGGTATCAAATCAAATGTGTAAATGCTCTTAATTAAATGTTTGTAAAATAGATTCCAGCATGTGCATACGAAGCTGACATAAATAGTTATAATTCTATGCTGGTTTTTGAAAGCCCTTAAAATTAATCCTGAAAAAAAAAAAAAAAAAAAAAAAAAACTGTATCATGGTTTTCATATTAACCAGATCGACTGTCACTCAATAAAGGAGTAATGGTGCTGAAATTCAGCTTTGCCATCACAGGAATAATTATGAAATATATTAAATAATTAATGATTTTTTTAAAATTGTATAACATTTCATTTTTATCCATCTGAGCATAAGATTTCTCCTCAAAATATTTTTATTTATTTACTTTATTAATATACTTTTTGGGGCTATATTATTACTAAATGTAATCCAGCGACATACTACTTATGATAGGACATGATGATCATATTTTTTCAGTTAAATATGAATGACAGCATTCTCACAGAAGTCTACCTAACACAGATATTTATATAAGAATAATCTTCAGAAGTTTGTTTATGATATTTCACTAAAACTTTTTTTTTTATTCCCGTCTTATGAAAAGGTTGGTATTTATTTCTTGAATGATATATAAAGAATATTTAGACATTTTATTATTTTATTTCACTCTCTCAGACTCAGGAAAGCAATTCAATTTGTATTGTTTTTTTAAATTGAGGTGGAGTTTATGTCTGTTAAGGTTTGTCTAATGAAATACAGCTAGCAATTACCTTCACCTTGGCTTGTTTGCTTTTTCTTTCTTTCTTTCTTTCTTCTTCTTTTCTTTCTTTCTTTCTTTCTTTCTTTCTTTCTTTCTTTCTTTCTTTCTTTTCCTTTTCCATTTAGCAGAGCAGGTGAAACTCCAGGTCACGTTGCACATGAATTTAGCTTTAAATAATTCACATGCAGGCCTATGGGTTAACTACCCTGGGGCAGAGGAACCGTGGCTGTTTGAAGTGCTATCATATGACAGTATTTGTTGTCTCAAAGGTAACCTTGCCTTGATTAAGACGGGTCTAAAAGACAGATTGATTGACTTTTCAGCATGGTTGAAATCAGTGACTTTAAATTCCAATAAAGATGGATTTAACTTGATTTTTTACGGAAAAGAAGAAGAAGAAAACTTCTAAAGCAAATCCATTCAGACTGTCTAAAATAGCCCCGGCAGTTAGAAACTCTTCTTATATCAAATTAGAATGATGAACCACTTTAAAGTGCAAATCATTAGCAATTATTCAGAAAAAAAAGAAGATGTGCCCACTGAATGTGCTCACAAAGATACATTGTGCTATATATACTTCACAGAACATCTTCCAGTTATAAACCTTTGTCTGGATAGTCTGAGGAAAGTGGAAATGTGTCAGACTCTGTGGTGTGGTAAAAAGCAATTGTACTGTAATCCATATCTCTCACTGACTGTAATTGCTCCCTTGAGTCTCATACTCACACAAGTATGTGAGAACATGTGGTCAGTGAGCCTGGATGCACCATATTACCATGAAAACGACTCGGATCAAAAGAGTCATCATCTGAGAGCTCGTGGGAAGGACTGACATGTTGTCTCAAACTATAACACATCCAGAAGTGTGACAGGGTCAGAAACTTTCAATGCTTACCATGGACCCTGAGAGCATGAAATATCCATATGATTTGGGCGCTGCATTTCATGGCTTACAATGGCTTTGTGAAAAAAGGAAGATTACATTCAAAAAGTTGCTGTATTTATTAGAGAAAATCCATAAACAAATCTTTCTGATGCGTTTCCTTAAAGTAAATAACTTTAAGGAAGCCTGGTGTGAATGATTCCTTCACTAATGTATTTGGATTTGATTAGTTGGAGGATTTGGACAGAATCAGATCTCGAGTTCCTTTTACTAAAGGTTTAGATTGTCATTGAATAATAATGCTAAGTTTGGTCCAAACTATTGTATTATTTATATAGTTATGACACTTCAAGGTTGCTTTTTGGGTTCATTTCAGAGCTTGATAGGTTCAGTACCCTCTTATTGTAAATGTAATAAAAGAAAAACAATTCAGTTGGTTTCATAAGATAAAAGAAGTCATGTGGTTTTTAAATGGCATTAGGGTGAATAAATAATGACAGAACTTTCGTTTCTGGCTGAAATAATTCTTTGTGCTTTAATGTTCATAAAACTCCATTATCTCGGTTTGGGAGTCAATAAACTGAAGACAGACACAGATTTTGACCCATTTTGCCATATTGTTTACAGCTAACTGAAGCTGCAGGGAACCTTTCCTTCCCATGTAGTATGATGTCAGTTTCACAGCACGGCTCAAATGCATCTGTCTCCAAAATAAATTGATCCGGTATAGCAGTTTGTCGAGGCAACTGCTCTGTTTAGAACAAGCAAAGATATGCAGCGAGTGGTGGACATCATGTGCCACATACATAAAAGTTTACCTTTACCTTTTAAATCATCATGCTTTAATAGTCATTATTAAAGAATTGCACTTAAGGACAAATACATATTTGTTGTGCCAACGAGATTTGTTCCTATATAAACTATTAATTAGTTCCTTCATTTCAGTAAATCATGGCCACTTTGTACAAATTCTTTGTCTTGTTTTGATTTATTGAAAACAAGGGAACAATTCCAATGGAACAAATTAACTTACCGTAATTAGTTTCCTTATGCATGTCATATAAATGTAAACTTTCAAAGGTTTTAATTTAAATGCAGTTAACACTCAACTAAGTATCAGAAAACATTCCAAGCAGTCTGGACTTAAATTATTTAAAACTGTATTATTTGCATAATACTGCATTCTCAGAAAGAAAGGTAAAAAAAGTACAAAAACTGTCACTGAGGCGGGTACCTTTTAAAAGAGACTAATGTCAACCCTTTAGGTACACAGAGGTGATAATATGTTCACTTAAGATACTAATATGCACCCTTTAAAGGTAAAAAGGTCCAAAATATGTTCCTTTTTAAAAGGTACCATCTCAATGAGAGCTTTTGTACCTTTTTTATCTGATAGTATGTACTCTTAAGTACTCTTTTTAAGAAAATGCTTAAGTGGACTTCTTTTTCACTGCTGCCTGCACTGCACATCTGAAATTAAAAATATTAGAAAACCTCCTTATTTAATCTCCCATTCAATGCCTTTTTGCTTTGTAGTTTGTTAGGTTTTAATTTTACTTTTCTTAAACTCAGCTCCTCAGCTCGGTCTGATGACAGAATATTCGATGAGCTGACATGAATGTGAGCAGTCGCTTTGCTATGAGCCAAAGAAGCGCACGTGAGTCCTCCGACCACCTGGGAAATCACTCTTCAGGCATCTATAGACTCTCTCGCTTCAGTGCTTCATCTGAAGCAGGCAAGGCCAAGCAGTTACAGGCAGGCCTCAGAGTGCACATTAGGACGACAAGACTGAGAGAGCTGCAGTGCAGTCGTTCTCTCGCTCTCTCGCTCTCTCGCTCTCTCGCTCTCTCGCTCTCTCGCCGGTGAAGGTGAATGCATATTCATGTGCTGCTGCCAGGATCAGGAAGCTGAGGAGTGGAGGTTGGGAGCCTCATCGCAGGGGCTGGGAGCCAGCATGGTGGCAGTCGTCAGGAGCGAAGCTTGTCTCTCGATGGATATCACAGTGATGAAAGATGAAGTGCACGCAGCCATCCGAAACTAACAGACAGGGCTGAACGTTCAGCGCAAAGCTGCCAATGCCGAACCTTTCACGCACACACATTCACATAAACCCACAAACACACTCACACTCCCAATGTGTGTCTCTCTCTTTTTCGGCCTCACCACCACCACACGCACTCATCTAACTTAAAAGTTGAGCTTCAACTTGGCTAGTTCATTTGCTCCTTCATCAAAATCAGAGGCAGACATGTTAATAAGCAGAAACCAGACCTAATGTTTATTAATCGTCTCTCTGCAGACCCTCTCAACCACAATCTACTTGATGACCCTCTATTCAGCTTACTATTATACTTGAAGGTTATTTCATTTCACAGTCTCCAGTGATTGGGGTGTGAGAATGCAATATCATGATGAAATGCCTTTGAAATTCACCACATGCTTTAAAAACGAGTTTAACGAGAGGAAATATGTATATATATATATATATATATTATATATATATTATATATAATATATATATATATATATATATATATATATATATATATATATATATATATAATATATATAATATATTAGGAAGGTTTGGTACGTATCCATTTCCATCTTTTTGTAAATTTCCAGTTTATTATATATTATCTCTACTAAAAAAAGATTTTGACCAACTGAAAAGTGCCCAGAATTCCCCTAAATCCAGTGTATAATGGTTTAAGCTTTTTTTTTTTTCTTTTATTCAGCAGGGATAGATTTCATATTTATATGACACATCTTTACTATACTCTAGTTGACCTTAATGATTTGATAAGTTATTAAACCCCCTCTCAATTCTCCATCTCCTACAGTTCAAGGGCAAATGCATTTGAACTCTTTCATGCCGTGTTATCATTCCTGAAGGATTAAGAAGCAAATTACGACCAGCACAACATGAGTGGCCTGACAGGGCAGTGTTAGACATGCAAACACACACAGGCACACACACCGACTGCAAATCTGCCCAGTTCAGGGTGAGAATCCAGAAACCCATCTGTGACCCCCGCCTCCTCTGTTTTTGAAGAAAATTGTGCTTCCTGGACACGCATGCTGGGGAAGATGCAGTAATTTGATTCAGCATGGCTAAGGGATGTAATCTTAATAATTTCACTAATGTTATTTAATTAAAACCTGTGCATGAGTGAAATAAATCTGCTGATGGTAATTATTTGCAAATGATCTAGCAAGCAGATTCGGAGAGGCCCAGATGATATAGAAATATGAAGAGGCTGTTGCTAAACAACTCTCTTACAGGTTAGCACTGTTGTGTTTTGTGTTCTGCCAGGAAGTCATAATACTGCACAATCCTCTCTCAGAATAAACATATAGGAAATATAATAGCATATATATATATATATATATATATATATATATATATATATATATATATATATATATATATATAAAACATCTTAATGCTGAAGGCCAAAAAGCAGTGCTTTTCTTTCCTAACACATTTAATAACTTTGCAAGCGACCAATCACCTGAATGCTCAATTACCTCACCCGCTGACCTGCAGATCAACCAATCACACTGCTCTGTCAACCCCTGATCGCCAGAACATTAGCTCAGTGTATGAATAAAGCATTGCTCAAAACACCCGCAGGCTGCTTTGAATATCCCGTCCTTTACTCTAAGACCAAACACACATATTTTCTTCTTGTCAGAAGCCTACAGTAATAATCGTGTTTGGCAGGTGAGCATATCACATTTGATTTGTGAAACTGATGTGTGCGCATGTGACTGTGAGATTATATCAACTCATTCTATTAACGACAGCCCACTGACTAATCAAATATCATTTGTGCATTTGTGTATATTATGTTTTTTAGCAGCAAAGAGGAGTCCCACAGGGATCGCTCTTCCTCAATTATTGAAAGTTTTAGAGGAAATGACTGGCTTGATAAAATCTGCATCAGCGCGGATACAGGATCTGGCTGGTTTTCTCTTAGAAGGAGAACTGAGCTGGTGAGTGTTTCTCTTTCTTGGATATATTTGCGCTGTATAGCTGCTTTTATTACAAGTGGCACGCACACACACACACACACACACACAAAGGCAGGTGGTCTTAACATATCTGTTCAAATTTAATACGCCAATGACAATACATTTGATTAGTGTGACATTGATTAACTCCTCTGCCTTCATATTTCCATGACTTCGCAAAAGCAGGAACAGTTGATTCAGCACATTGCACATCTCTGGTGAAGCTCATGGGGAATTTAAGGGCTACATTTGTAAACTATGTTAGTTAGAGCTTTCTGGAACGCTACACAAGACTGACCTCAATCTGAAATCCAACATTTCTCTCCTGCTGAAATGGGTTGAACTAAAAGTGGATTTTATAGTTAGAAGTTTTTTTTTTTTTTACGTTCATCTTAATTTCTTAATTTTCACTGAATTTTTGTTGTTTACAAAGTGGTGATATTCTTATAATAATAATTTTTTTTTTTATTCTTTTCATTGTGTTATCTTTTTTTATTAGAAAAGATTTGTCAATGTAAAAAGTGCATTTATGTTTTCAAACTTGCTGTTTGTGCGCGCACACACACACACACACACATTATTTATGCATATTAATGCAGGTTGTTACAAAAAATGAAATTAAAATACATTTTGACCATTTTATTTTATTTGAATAAGTTCTGGTGTCTTGAAAATATCTTTTAGTTTACTTTGAGCTTTTCCCAGGCATGGTAGTTTTTATTTCATTTAACAAAAATGTTTTATTTTGTTTTTTTATTATGATAAGTAGACTGAAGTGAAGCTTGTCAAATTCTCTGTCTCGTTCTCAGTGACCCAACCTGTGTCACATAAACACATATTTATGTAGATTGGCCATCCGTAAATCACACCAAGACTAGTCTGAACTCAGTTTGGCCTGAAGACATCACCGAGCTTCCTTTTTT
This sequence comes from Carassius auratus, assembly GCF_003368295.1. Lineage (NCBI taxonomy): Eukaryota > Metazoa > Chordata > Actinopteri > Cypriniformes > Cyprinidae > Carassius > Carassius auratus. Next base: position 58,126 of record NW_020523996.1, on the reverse strand, counting down.
CACTGGATCCAATCCATCATGCCTTCAAGTCCTCTGACCTGCTGCTTGGGTCTGTCATTTCATAAACACAACTGGACTTTGTTAAGAGCTGGCTGCTGCAACCAACTCGCTCTGAAACTTGAAGAAGGGAAATTCACCACGAGTTGAATTCCAGCAGCTGGGGACATTTAATTCCTATTTATGTTTCGCCAATTTTCTAAATTCTTGGTATGCATCCAGTGGGATCACTCATCTTTTCTTGTCTACTTTTTAACCCCTGATTCAGGTCAGTTTGAAATCTAGTTGTCCAGTTTTTTTTTTTTTTTTTTTTCAGAAAAGTGGGAGAATTGGTCTCAGATCCAGCAAAATTTCAGCACACAGCTGTTTGTTTGCTTCTGTGAAACCTTCCACTGGTCTCAGTCAAAAGTGCCACTGCAGTTATGATTAATGTTATATGCCTGACAAAGTGAGCAACTACTGAAAATATGACCATGCTTCTTTGATTCAAAACAGAGAAGACAGAGTGACAGCGAGAATTAATGACCTACAGTTTTTGCACATTATTTGTTTATGAGAATCAACAGTTTTGACCATGAGCTCCATTAAGATGAGTGACGGTTTGTTTTGAGAAAGTGAAAAGGAACAGAGAAGATTGGTTTGGGTATCAGATTAATATCACAGGAGCTTGAGACCTAGTCAATATCAGGTTCATGTACCTCACCATGAGAGGATTGGAGAGTTAATCTCCAATCCCTGCAGTTTTATACAAAAGCTAATCCCCATCCAATATCACATATTACGTTTCAAACCATATGGCTGAATTATCTCATACATATTTCACAGCTTCAGTTCAGCATAATTGGTTGATTACCCTTTAACATTTTGTTGTAGGAATACATCCTGATATTTTCACCTTGTTCACAGATGTGTTTAGAGCGACTACTTTACTTAACAAGGACACATTGCAACCCTTTAGTTTTAATGTCAGTTTAACTCATTTTGGTTGTTGTTTTTATCTCAAACTTAACAATTAATTTTCTATATTTGTATGATTTGATGTCAAGTACAAGATTACAGTCATCACAGGATTAAAGGTATATTTGGTTTGAGCATTTTAATATAAAAAAAGAATAAAATAATAATAATAATAATAATAATAAAAAATAAGAAGCATTTTGTTGTAAATCTGGTTATTTTAGTGTTATTTCTATACTATTATTTATACTTATTAATACTATTATTTATTAATATTTTTAAATGCTTCTATAGATTTACTAAAGTTGTATTTTTGTTTTAGTAACTTATTAGTTACTTGCCAAGCAATATTTCAACTTTAAATGTTTAATCTAAATATGCATATTACATTTCAGTTTTATTTTTTATTTATTAAACCCTGTTTTGTCATTCCTCAATTTTGTTCAGTGTTTGTGGGTCTAATAGAAGCAAATGTGGAAAGTCATGTTACTAAACATGAGTAAATGTTATTAAATTGAAGAGGAGCCTGCTCATTCAGACTAAAGGGAATCAGTTCAATTCATGGCCACAGTAAATATATTTTTGTCTGCATGTCATGTACGGGGCTCCACATATTTCTGTGCTTAAACCGAGGACATTATTCAGCTCGTGCTACAATGGCCTTCCCTACTAAAATGCACTACTACTGCTGGTCTGATTAGGTTAGGGACAGAGAGAGAACATTGTGGTGTGTCTTGCAGTCAGAGAACGGCTCACTCTCTGATTGCTGGATTGCCCTGGAGCACACCTATCCCTCCTACACCAACCAGAACCGCTAAGTACTGATCATGAGCAGCTGGTGGAGAGAGAGAGCTTTACAGATAGCCAGTATCAGGCTGTCTGGCATTTTCTCGCCTGCTTCTCCGTCTGTTTTCTTGCAAAACAACCATACAAGTTTGGCATTTCAACACATTTTAAATCCGTTCTGAATCCTCAGGCTCAGCTCCTAGAACATATTCTGCTGCCCGGCTCATTTAAAACACATTTTGTAGGTTTCTGAGCTTTGGCATCCTGCCGTAGAGCCCAGGTCCTCTGTGTCACCTGCTGTAGGGCAGCTCTTAACACTGCAGCATCTGTGCATGGTGGCCTCCTGCCTTCCAGCCCCACAGGCCTGCAGGCTGACGGATCCTGTGTGTGTTAATGATGAGGCCGGCACCGCAGCTACAGCTGGAGGACTGCAAGGGGGATATGAGAGGTCTTAGCTGGGGTCAGGCAAGCACAGGTGACCATTGTCACAGCCAGCAGCACACAGGTGGGAATGAGGAGCACTGGTTTGTCTGTATGCTTTTTAATCAGTAACTCCACTGTCCCTTTAGCAAGGTGGACAATTCTATTGAATTAAATGCATCTGTGTTAAATACAAATTTCGATAGGTGATATTTCAGTCACATTTTATAAACACTACTTCAAGACCCTAACCCTGATTTAATAAAAGCTTAATTTATAGTTAAAAATATACATTACTGCAGTTATAAGAACTTTTTTCAATTTCAGTGCTATATTAATATTATGTTATTATTTTATAGTCACAATATGAATAATTTGTATGTATAAATAATCATCAATCATTTATCTATTTATTTTGGTATTAAATCTGTTATTTCATTTTTTTTCCCGTTTAATTTCATTTTCAAATATAATTTAAATTGACATAATATATAAAATATAATATAATATAATATAATATAACACATAAAAAGAGACTAAAATTAAAACTAAAATTGTGAGATTTAATTTAAAAAAGTTTAAAAAAATCTTGCTAATAGGCTAATAGAAATGGTGGTCTATTAAAAGGATGTAAATACTGTATGTTCTTATATTTAATGTTCATTTTAAATGTGGGAGACAAGTACAGTAAACAAGATATCCAAGCATGTTTCTCAAATTATGTTTTATAATGCATGATTTATTGCCTGTCTGTAAATGTGGTTGCCAGTTTAACACATCTGTCAGATTGTCATTTGCCCTTCATGTCTAAATAAACAGTTAAACCCAGATAGTGAATAAATGAATAAACTGAATAAACCCAGATAGCTACAATATAAATGTAATACCGACCAAAAGTTTGATTTATGAAGACTTGCAGTGTTTGTGTGAGAGTATACAAGAATAATTCCCAGTACTGTGAGCGAAATAGCACAGAATTACTGTTATTCTGTACCAGTAAGTACCGGCTCACTTATGACCCAGCACTGCTTATGACCCTCTCGGCACAGGAAGTTCATGCTGACATCGTTGTGTGAGGTATGTTTTGGGAATATGATTTGTTGGCTTGGATAGGCTTTCGTTCAAAGGCCCCAACGTGACCTCTCTTGACCCAAGTGTGGCTCCCAGGGGTGTGATCACGGAAACATTTCAATCAGCAAAGCATGCAAAAGTCTGAAGGACAGTGGAGAGTGTTTGTGTGTGTAAATGATACCTACAACCCACATCTCTCAGCACTATCCCACAGGCCATTAGTGTTGTTTTGAACCCCATGCCCAAAACATGTAATAATAGACAGGTTAGTGAAGGCTAGCATAGGCACTCCTGTCAGATGAATTAATGAACACTGTTTCTTTGGACACAGGGGATGACATTTCCTAACAGGCAGACATATTTGAAGACCGCAACAATGAAGCTGTGCCTTTGCGGTGATGATGACTAGAAGTCATATTATATTGTTACTGTATAAACATTCACTGGCACTGAAACCAGCAGCCTGCCTTGGAGTGAACGTGTCATTTATAACCTTGTGCCTTTAGACAGAACGCAAGCCAGGCTGTCCGTGTTTCCCTGCTCTCACCATTCTTATCTCCATCTCTTTTTAATTATTTCAAAGTATTATGCTGGACAGAATTAATTTAAAACTTCACTGATGCAGACTTTACAGTCTGGCAAAGTGCTTAGAGACAAAGTAATTCTTTCATTTTCTTAGTGTCCTTTTATCTAAAAATACTTGGAATGACTCATGGGCCAAAATTAATAATTTATTTGCAGATACATTTTCAAATTTCCAGATGAAAGTTGGTGGAATGAAAAGTTGTTGATCCATTTGTAAACCATGAAATATTTATCTGGACTTTATCCTTATGATAATAACTATTATTGGATACCCTGCCTGCTTTTAATGGAATAGTTTGTCCAAAAATGGAAGTTTGCTGAAAATGTAGCATTTGCTCACCAATGGGTGTCATCAGAATGAGAGTTCAAGTCCATCAATTAATGTATTTTTAAGTGAAAAGCTGCATGTTTGTGACAAAGACATCCATAATTAAGACACATTTAACTTCAAACCAATGCTTCCAGGTATATGAGGATTTTCCAGTAAAAAAAGAAAAGAACAAGTTTTTTCTGAATCAGGTGAAAAATTATGCTCAGATGAAGCACCATTTACAAGTGAAAACTGACCTTAACAGCTCTAAACAAATATGTTGGTGGATTTAGATGTGAGAGGACAAAAGGGGATACAGTTTTTCAATGGTGGAAGTGTTATTATGGATTATAAACTGGTATTTTGACCAGAAGTGATGGTTTGTTTATTACAAACATTCATCTTTTCACTTCACAGGACATTAATTGATCACTTGTGAATTACTGTGATGTTTTTTATCAGCTGTTTGGACTCTGATTTTAATGGCACAATTACTGCAGAGGATTCATTTGTGAGAAAATAATGTGATGCTAAATTTCTCTAAATCTGTTAAAGATGAAAGGGGAGAATATCATCTACATCATAGACAGCAGTAGTAGACTGGTGCAGTGGATGAAGTGACTTTAACGGTTCAGGGTCTTTGCAAGAAGTCTAGAATAGAGACAGAGAGAAGCTTTTAGTGACAGATCCACCATACACTGAATACACTCATCGATATGTCATTACACAATGGCAGGGAATAATTTGGTTTAATGAAGAGATCTTGCGATCTGATTGGTTGGTAATAGCATAGGCTTTACTGAACATTGTGCTCTGTATACTGAACAGATATTTTGCCACCAGCTCGCTATGGTAGATTATTAACTGTCAAATGCAGTATATATTTGTGACCATGTGTGAATGAGTCAAGGGAGAGATGTCATTTTGCCTTCTAAAGCACTGTGCACAGTATGAATAATGTCTTCAAATGTACTGCAACTATATGCCTTACCAAAGTCTATCTTAACCTTAGTGAATTAGGCTTTAAAAGTGATGTTTATATTCTATTATATTACATATTATTTGTACATTACTTAATTATTTAATATATATATATATATATATATATATATATATATATATATATATATATATATATATATATATATATATATATATATATATAGATTGAATCATCATAGTAACAACAATAACTGCTAACCACATCGTAATTATATTCGAAAGACTTAATATTAATTAATTACTACAAGGGCACTAATGTAGTCTTTGACAAAGTTTGTAATATACTAAACCAAATAACAATTATTACTGTTAATTATTTTCTCAGCAAGTATTTTGGCTCAAATGCAAATTCTCTGTGTTGTGCTCATTAGGGTAGTCCACTAAGAGCCATTGTGTGTTTTCTTGGCTTGAAGTCAATGTGGTGCTTTCACCCAGAAATTGCTGAGGTTTAATAAGGAATTAATAGGTGGGATAAGCTACCTCTTTTGTGAAAAAAGCAATTCTGAACACAAAAGAGTGAAAGTAATGTGGCTTTTTGAAGATAAGGAAACAGGCCCAGGTTACAGATTCACGTGCATGTGTAACATCACAGTTTCTACTAATTTTGACAAGAATTGGAATGTGATTTTGTTTCTGGTTCACTCAGTGTTCAAATCTCATACAACTATCTCAACAGAGGTTTGTGCTGCTCCAACACAATGAAAGAAACATTCTTGCACAATTTGCGTTCTTTTTTAGAAAGCTACTTACAGTGTGTGGTTTTAAACTAAACTACAGGATTACTGGCAGAGTGCAATTCAATCTCTGCATGCTAACACAAACCAAAATAAAATTAAAAAAGTGGTGGGAAAAATGTAAACAATACATGTAAAGTATTCAGAAAAAAAAAACAAAACAAAAAAAACACCAGTGACATAAACAGGGTGGCATGGCCAGCTGTGTTTTATTCATGGCCCTCCAAACCCTAAGTGCCATGTGAAATAAGTTGACTGTTTCATTAAAGCAGGAAGAAAATGTTTTCTCAGTCTCTGTTTTGTAGACTTTCACCAGTTTAGTCAAATGGGTCGACATATTTTAGCTGTGAGCTTTTGGGACAGTCTTCAGAGATAAGTATTTGGGTATAAAATGTGTGTCTGGGTTTGTGTAAAGCATGTTGAATTTGTCCATGAAATGACTGTTATGGTTTGTTATTTGTGAATAGATCAGTCTGGCATGTGCTTATCTCAAGCCAACAAATTTCCTCACTTTTCATGAATATACATCAAGCCAGAAATCTGGACATTCAAGCACCTCCACCAGTCTGGCCTTCGGTAAACTCCCTCTGAAATTTTCATCAGTCACTCCACACTGTGTGAAAGCCATGAAATAATGCAGCTGGCCTTCCTACTTAAATAAATAATCTTTTCAAATTAAACAATAGGAAGCTGAGGTCATGTAACATCAGAGAATGTAAATAAACACATACCTGCTGCCGTTCTGACTGTTTAGGAGCAAAATCCATGAATCGTCCACCCACTCACATTCAAGCGACTGCCTGAGACGCGTATTTGGCAAAATTGTATTATTGGAAACACTAGTTTAATCTAATGCAGAATTCAGAATAATAGTGCAGAAATTGCAAACTCCATAGAAGATGAATGAATGAACGAATGAATGGATATTGCAAAATATTAATGGGAAAAACTGCATTTGCAGAATGTGAAAATATAGAGGCAATATTATATATTGGATAATTATGTTCCCTCACAGCATGAAAAGAACACATTATTTTATTTTTTCATTGTGCAAATCCCCGTTCCAGAATTGTTTTTCTATATTCTTGTCTAACTCGGCCTGTTTGTTAAACTTGTTGTATCAGGTTAGTTATAGAAAGGTCACAAAAAATAAATAGCAAAAAAATGTATACAAATAATATACAGTGTATTTGAAATATTCAGAACTGAAATCATGCACTTTAAAAAAAAAAAAGTATTATTATTGATAAAATAACATTTAACATTTGCGACTTAACCAAGAGTCTTAGATCATTGTGTAGAGTCCACATCTTTGAGTTTACATCTACTCCATCTGTTTGCTTTCATTTTATGGCAGAGCTTTGCAAAGCAGGAATTTTCCTGTGCTTTTAGTTCTGCTAGTTACTGTCAAAGGACAAATCAGACAGGCCCACCTGAATGCTTTCATAATCTTTCCGAATGTTTAAAAATTTCCAAGTCAAAGCATTTTTCTTGCACAGATTAGTCAGCGTATAAACACATTCTGCAAGTCTGATTTGCATTACTCTAAAAATATGTTTATATGGCCTTTAAACAAAGCCATATAGTGTGTGATCTCTCTGAGTTTGAACTCCAGCAACCTGTCATTATCCAATTTATTCAATTAAAATGGCAGAGATCCATTACCATCAGAGCACAGGTCACGGTCGACTTGAAAGTGGATCAATGTAGTCAACATTCTAGACCGGTACAGTTTGGGTTGAGAAATGGTGGCATAATATCTCTGCAGTACAGTTCAGTGCTTCTTTCATTAAATGTCTCGGAAGTCTAGAAAAAGACTAATGGTAGAAAGCACGTTGGAGGTGGTTGCCAAGTGTTTTTTAAATAATCTTAAAAGGCATATAGACAGTGATCTAGAGCAAATGATTAGCATCATGGTGCAGTGGCTGGCGATGAGATGTAGACGAGTTTGAGTCAAGTTTTTAATCTGTCTAATATCTCCAAAATCACATATTTCCCTAAAATATAACAACAACAAAACAGTATGTGAAAAGAGTAGTATGTCCAAATTCCCTGTATTCATAAAACAGTAGGTTAAAAAATTAAATAAATAAATAGATAAAATTGCATTACTTACTACTGTACTTCCAGCGAGATTCTGAAGTGCACATCTGATGTACACATTACTCTAACTGACAGTTAAAATATGACAAATGTAGTATTTCAGGATGACATTTATAGTACACTCATCCATGCTGTTTGTTGTTTTATAAATCGTATCTTGGGACATTTAATAGCATACATTAAAAATGCTTGGCGTGCATGATATTATGATTCCATTTAATGTTCATATAAATGTTCTAGTATGTATATTTTTCCTTATAAATTTAATGACACTTTTAAATGTAATCTGAGATTTATAATATGCAAGTTGAGAACTAACAAATGACAAACTGCAAATATTTTTTGAATCCATAATGTTGCTATGCATAAATTCACTTAAGCATTTAAAGTGACTGACTTTCTACATTTTTAAGAAAAACCTCACCCATATACATTTTAAAATCAGACATTTAACAAAGTAGGATTATGTAAAGAATTATTACAATTTTAATTGCTGTGTAATCTAAACATTATTTAGATAATAGAAATGCTTAGATGTTATCAATACTTGAGATTAAACCTAAAGCGATAGTTCATCCAAAAATGAAGAATTGTTAAACAAAAAATCTGAACAATTGTCAAATAAAATTTTTTGCACAAAAAGTATTCACGTAGCTTTATAACATCAGAGTTGAACCACTGATGTCACATAGACTATTTAATCAATGTCCTTACATTTTTTGGGCTTTGAACATGTCGCGTTAATGTCTATGCAGGGTCAGAAAGCTTTTGGATTTCATCAAAAAATATCTTAATTTGTGTTCCAAATATGACCAAAGGTCTTATGGGTTTCAAACGACATGAGGGTGAGTAATTAATGACATAATTTTTATTTTTGGGTGAACTATCCCTTTAAGTTTCCATCTCTTTAGCAGACAGTGATGTGACATCTGACTGAACAGGAAAGCACATTAGCAATCAGCAGCAAAGAGAACAACTTCCAGTTGTTTAATCACTACCGGTATGAACGATCCATTATTGTTCTGATCATCCATTGCTAAACTAGGCTCATCATTTAAAAATAGGTCTCAGTCACCTGTTCCCATAAGTCTGTCGGATCACTCATGATGGAGAGACTGTGTGTCGAAAAATTGCCTGGACTTGATTGGACTCTTAAAATCTCTTACATGAGCTGAAACCAAATCTGACATTTTTGGTGGGAACAAGTATTTCTTTCAGAGTGCATTTCTCTCCTGATGCTGATTTTGTTATCGGTGCAATTTGTAATCTACCCAATGTGATTATAAAACTACTCCCCCCAATCTGAGATGAAGTCAATTGTATGTGTCGCAGCGATCAGTTCTTTTGGATTCACTGAGGTTTTACAGCTGCAGGTTTGCATGCTGAGACTAGAGTGAATTTGTAGAAAGTATCTCTGATCATCCATTGTCTTTCCAACTCCAACCCTGACCCACAATTTAGGTCTCCATTTTTTATAAGACTAATGGACTCCAGGAGCAAGCAAACATCTTTCAGTTCATCCACCCCATTTTCGTTGTCTTGTTTTATTTACAGCTGTGTGTGACCTCTTAATGATAGCCATTGTTTTATGTGGAAATCTGCAGGCTAGCGTGCAATAACAGCGGCTTTTCGAATCCATCAGCGGAGAGCTTTCTTCCCCTCTCCTTTCTGATTCAGCTTTTCCACAAACCCAGGCTTAACCGCACATGGCTCACAGCCACTGGGCTTTCCAGAACACCCAAAATGTCAGAGGGCCATGGTCCCGACTGCAAAACACAACCCAAAAGAAAAAAACACTGAGAAACCCTGGAGGCCCATAATTCAAGAATGCAGCCTTATTGCTTTGGGATGGGTGATCCCAATGTGAGTCTCACAGGTTTGAGTAGATTCAGCGTTGATCTAGTAGGATTTTATAATGTAACTCAAAGGTGTTGGATAATAAACAGCCGTCAAACCCATGGAATAAAGCCACAACATGCAGACTTCAGTACTCAAGTTTCTACTGTCTTGATGGAAAAGAGCTGTGAAGAAAATAAAGGCAGAAAAGCAGGCTTTTAACTCACAGATCCCACATTTTGACTCATTCGGCTGTATGAGCTTGCCTTCTAAGACCTTTAAACATGAACGGCGGCTCCGCTTTTAATTTCACCCGCGTAACCTCGACGGATTCCTCGCCACTCAAACATGGCAGAATGCTAATTCAACTTTCCTCTCAGCCCTCTGAAACATTTTTCATCCTTTCTGTTATTCACAGATGCTTTTCAAAAGCATCTTCTAAACCTTCTAAGGCGTCATTGTTCTATTTCTCTCCCACTCAATCTGTCTACTGTGTGGTTTTGATATGCTTCTCTCTTCTCCCACCAAATGCATTTCAAGGAGCAGGATGGAGACATTGAGGATGGCCTTGGATGCTGAGACTTTGTAGTGCGTCCAAGGCTCTCTTCTCTTCATCTGGGATTCTGCATCGGTGTGGGCTGCCCCTGCCTTCCTCGCCTGTCGTTCTGTCCTTTAACCCTTCAAGCTGGGGTTCAGTGGCTCCAAAGGACCCAGCACTTCACCCAGCCCGGCTATTGATCGCTATCACGCAGGACGGAGCGGGGGTTCAGCTCTCTCAGGTAAGCAGGGGGTTTAAAGAGCTTGTTTTGGAGAAACGAAAAGTGAGAAGGTCATCAAAGACTGTCCGTCTGGGCAGGGAAGGGATGATATCTTGATTGCAGAATGTTTCTATTGGAACTGTGTAGGAAGAGAGATAGAGAGATACAGAGAGAGAGAGAGAGAGAGAGATGGTATGTAAGTGAGATAATATGCGATGGAGAATTTAAGCATGTATCTACAGTATGTTCTTATTTTTCCTCTTACGAGGTTTATATCTCTTGTTATGGTACATTCACAACATCCGCCGATCACAGAAAGCAATATCTGTCGATACCAATCACTGATACAGATCTTTTTAAAGCCTTCTTTTTATCATTTATATCTATTTGTAGTGATACTCCAATCAGGATTTTTAAACATTTATTCAGGGCCTGAATTTCATTCTGAGTTTTCATTCTCTTTGAGACTCTTGTAAAAGGGAAAGCAGCATGGACTGTTCTTTCACACAAGAGTCCCCTACTGCTCCGTGGCTGTTTACCACAAACACAACATTTATCATTTTATTTAATTTTTTACACAGTACAGTAATACAGTCTTTCACAGACATGTTTAAACAGAAAATATAAGCATCACATTGTTAAATGCTTTTTACGTTTGCCTTTACTTCTATATTTATATATTAAGTTGCTCAAACATGTGGCAAAACATTTAAACTACTTTTCTTACGTTATCACAAACCTACCATTGACAGAAATAGTCAGCTCTACTGCCTTTTCTTTTGCATTGAAATCTTAACTACAAGTAATCCAGCAGTTTACAAAGAAGTTTGTTGTTAGAGGGAAATCTATTATTGACTTGCTTATCTAAAAGTGCTCTTTCTCTTTAAGCTTAGCCAAAAAGCCATATGTGTTGACTGTAGACTCTAACACAGTAGATTTTAATAATATGCATTTATGGTGTAATTACAAAAATTTTGTGTCAATCCATGTTCATATTTACTGCAAACAGTGTTTACAACTTGTTAAGAGCTTACTTTAATTCAGCACAGCAATACTCAATGTGGAAACATTCACAGCACTGTAGCAGACGCACCACTCCTGAACGCACTGCCGGACCACAACTGTGTGCAGTGACCACTTTAATCCGTTATCATGAGCACGGAAATAGAGTAGTCCGAACCTAGCATTAGGTGTGCGCGCTGTGAGTGTGTATGAACGTACGGTCTCCAGGAGAGTGCTGAATAGTGCAAGAGTTAAAAAGAAATGCAATTTATAAACTTTAGTGACAATGTGACACTGCCTCGACTGTGCAAGTGACAATTCCTCAACTGTGCAGTGTGAAGATCACTTATGGACGTGATGTGTGGTGATTGGAAGCCATTTGCGTATTTTGAGAGAGAAAGAAAGAGAACCTGCACTGTTATTCACTCATGTGGTTTGTGAAATTAGTCTCACACAAGGTTTTCAAATTACTTTATAAGTCATTTAATGTAAAAATATGATATGAAGGTGAGTAGGCTACCTCACCTTCGTGCCAGACAGAGACTGAGCCTGCGCCGCTGCATGCCATGCCAAACCTCTCACGGCAGCGGCATCAGCTTGAGATAGTTTTTTTTTTTTTTTTGATCTGCCTTTTAGAGATGGGCGATCAATCATCCCAACGTGATTATTGGCAGATAGTGATCAGTAGCTGATCAGTCGGAGCACCCCTAACATCGATCATTGGATTTTATGGAGAGTTTAGACTCAATAACAATAACAGAAAAGAAAAGAAAAAATCTTTCATCTTAATTGCAACTATTGCATCAGTGTGCTGGTGTTAAAGCTTGTGTTTTCGTCATAGTCAAATACTCAGTTTAACAATGTAGCAACAGCGAGCACAGTTTCAGGCTCTGTGCTTGACTTCAAGATTATTGGCCTAAGATGCATTAAAATTAAAATGGTTTAGGTTAGGATCTTTATCATCTTTATCAGGAACATGAGTATAATAATAATAATTTTAAAAAATGCTGTAAATGGACAGATTATAAAAATAATGTTCATTACTATTAACACGCCTATTTGTTTTGCCAAAACCATATGCTGTTATTTTATTTTGTTGAACAAAAATAGGACATCTTTTTTTTTAAGATTTTGTTGCTGTTGTTGTCTAAATGTAGTCTAAAAAGTTTAATCTGTAAATCACAGTATTGTAATGTACAACATGGAAAATGGATATTCATTTTCAGATTGGCTAAAGATTATACTTAGTCTTATTAAATGATTAGCGTATTTTAGACATACATTTTAGGCAATCATTCGATGACAGCAAATGTAATCTAAATGTAACATCTATATTGATTTTTAATCATTTGAAAACATATGTGGTCCCATAAATTCTGGATCCTATTTTTGTTTGAAATAACATGAGTAAATAATGGCAGAACTTTCATTTTTGGGTGATCTGTCCATTTCAATAGAGACAGCTAAAATTATAAGAATTATATATATATATATATATATATATATATATATATATATATATATATATATATATATATATATATATATATATATATATATATATATATATATATATATATATATATATATTCAATATATATATATATATATATTCAATATATATACACAAAAGAGAGTCACAAAGAAAAAGTGTCAAATACAAGACGACATGGCTCTTCAGTAGTAAAGAAGTCACTGTGAACCTCAGTGACTTTACTTGATCTGCACAATCTCCATCTGTCATTTGCTGTTAAAGAGAGAATGAAGCAGAGAAAAGAGACAGACAGAGAGAGCTGTGTGCATGCTACGAAAGATGCCTAGACAAGGGCAGTAAAATGATGTTTCTTTTGTCTTTGAGTAAGTGACATGTTTATGGGCAGGCGCCGGCCCATCATATCACATCCATCACTTAGAAAGGGCTGAGGGGATTGAGTTTCCCCCAATTTCATGCTCACTGTCTTCCCCCCTCATTCTCCTTTTCTCTCTGACATCACAGAGTCACTCTGTTATAGTCTGTGAAGCTACCTGTCCCAACACGATGTGCCTTTCATCCCAGAGTGGAAAAGGAAAAGAAAGAGAGATGAAAATGTTCCCCAATTGAATTGTGATGACAAGACAAGCATTTAAAGTCTGCAAGTTATTTCAATTCATACAATTTATCAACGTCCAACATTTGACCTCCCTATCACTTCACCATATAGTGCTTAAAAATAAAAATAAAATACATTGTCAACTTAATTAAAACAGGATTGTTTGCAGGTAACATTTTTAATAGCTTGAATCAGTATAATGAATTTAATTAATTTGTTTAAACAAAATTATTTGCTTATTTATTTATTTATTTAATTTATTAGGGTGATTTAGAAAGGATGATTTTGGAGACTTCTGCATTATAGAGTGAAGAGAAGAATCTGATTGAGTGTATGCAGGGGCGCTGCACAAGATTAGCAGAGAAGTAAGAGAGGAGTCACTGATACACATTAAGGTCAGTAGGATTTTTTGATTTTGGCAATACCATTTCAGCATGAACTTCGAACGAAGTTCGCAGAGAACATCAGAAAGTCAAGGGGTAAAAGGGTTGGTAAGAGCTGGTCTGGAACACAAGGTGTATACAGTGTCTAAACAAGATGTAAGGTGGAGCAGAAAGTGTCAGATGCTAAATCTGTTAGCATCGAGAGTTACTTCGAAAGAAGACATGTGGAGGGCTATGTGTTGTGTCAGGAACCATGTTGAAGTTAAGAGTCAGGAGGAAGTGATCTGAGGTGTCTAGTGGAGTAACCAGTACATGATCAGTGGAGCAATGTCATGTTAATAAGGTCCATTGGTTGCCTGGTTTGTGAGGAGCCATAGTTAACACTCTCTTGAGATCAAAAGAGGCAAGCAGAGTGTGGAAGTCTGCAGCCTGAGGTTTATATAGAGTAGGTGGATGATGAAGTCTACAAACATAGGGGAGTACCATCCTCAGGAAAGGTTGAGAGCAGCACAATTAATTCATCCAAGAAGTTACCTTGTGGACCTGGGGGTCAATAAACAGCTACAAAATGGATTTTAAAAGGTTCAGAAATTGTGACTGTATGTTATTTAAAGGAGCTGTTAAGGTAATGGAATAAATTTCCAGTCATTAGAGATAAGCAGACCAGTACAGTATCTCCACCTCTTCCAGTCATACAGGTAAACTATTAGGTAAACTCTATTTAACACAACAATTCTGCTATTGCTAAAGGTAACATTTTCTATACAAAATTGAACAAAAACAGACATATTTGTGTTCAAAATATAACTCAAAATTAACTTCTTATGTATTGAACACACATATATATTTGAAATGACTTGTGTGCAAGGTTAAAGGAGGGATCATTATATGGGACAAGACAGATTTTTACCAAACCTATCTATTGTGACATGTATAACAATGTAATAATATTTTCCATTTTGAAAATTTAATTTTTAATAGTTATAAATGTTTGTGTGCTGCTGTGCATCCCTTTGTGTGTAGTAAGGAAAGGCCTATAGGCGCATATTACTAACACACTCTTTAAATAACCATTACCATTGACTTTAGATCAGGTTTCAGCTGGTCAATGGCAGTCTATTTCGGCTGCCTCAAAATAGCAATGCGTCAACAAAGCATATGAACACACCTCATTTCAAACCAGCATGCAAATGTGTTCATAAATGGGAGCAAAAACTGCGTCAGGCTGAAACTAGCAAAAAACACTTGTGTTGCGCCTGGCATCGCATTGTGCCGAGTTTATGATAGAGCACATAATGTATGTAAGATTATTTTGATATAATGTGTTTTATTTATTATATATATATTTATGTAAGGTGCACAACTACATGCTGCATTTTTAGAATTTGCTGGATCATAAAATCTAAGGATGTTTTATTTTTTCTCTGTTTACATCTTTTGAGTGGCATGTCCGATGGCCACTAACTGATACCATCATTACCAAAAAGCGCAACCTCTCGCTGAAGTATGAAAATGTCATGGAGATTGGCTGTCTCACAGGGCAGACGGCGCAGGAATGGAGGGCACGGTCACAACAGCGACGGACAGTCAGAGTGCTATCTCTCTTCCTGCCACATCTGGGTCTCACATTAGCCTCTTCCGTCACATGGAAAGGTCAAGCATGAAATGCGACGAGTCTGATTATCCAGTGCACCATGGGCTCTGATCCAATCTGTACACAAGGGTCTCATACTCTCTTCATCCCTCTCTTCTTTTTCATCATACCCTGTTATTCTAGCCTATCATCTCTCCACACATCTCTTAAGGGTGGTAAATATTCCATGCTTTGTGCTGGTTGTCATTTGCTGCTTTGACTGCCATAGGGCTAAGTAGTATATCCTCTATACTTCCTTCCAATTATTTTTGTAACATCTAAACTAGTTTTATTTTAATATACAGTATAATAGCTAAGTCAACCTGAAAACATTAAATCAGGGGTTTTCAGTACATACAGTGGTGACCAAAATTGTCTAAACATTTGGCATATATATAAGAGTTTTCAGTCGATTTTTGTTGAATTGGCCATTACAATACCCCAAAAACAACCTATTGCCGGAAATACCTGAAGCGGAAGAAATCTGCTGGAACAGTGAAAATGATGGACTGGCCCCCTCATAGCCTGGACCTTAACCCAATCGAGCAAAATTGAGGTGGGCTAGAAAATAAACTGTTGTATATATCTACTGTATATTCAAGGTAAAGTCTTTGGCTTGAGTTGCAGAAGGCATGGGATAACATTAATGTTAATGTTTTCAGGAAATATATTGAAACTATGCCAGACAGATGTGCTGCTGTAATTGCTGCAAAAGCATGCCAAATATTAAAGTTAAAAGTGAATAAAAGCAGTGTGACTCACTTTATATGATATTTGTTGTGCTAAGAGCAACCTTTTGCATTGTTTATGAACATTATTAAATTAAATCATGTTTTGGAGGAAAAAAGGGTCAATATTTTCAAATCTGTGTTCTAAATTTATACTTTATATATAGTTTGCTTAAGATGAGAATTAAACGTGTTTAATATGTACAGCATATTTTAATCATTTGTTTTACACTGAAAAAAATTATTAATACTAAACTTTTGTTTTTGCCCCCATTTTTCATGAGCTGAACTAAGAATTTTTCTATGTGCACAAAAGGCCTATTTCTCTCAAATATTGTTTACAAATCTGTGTTAGTGAGCACTTCTCCTTTGCCGAGATAGTCCATCCACCTCACAGGTGTGGCATATCAAGATGCTGATTAGACAGCATGATTATTACACAGCTGTGCCTTAGGCTGGACGCAATAAAAGGCCACTCTAAAATGTGCAGTTTTATCACACAGCACAATGTCACAGATGTTTTGAGGAAGTGTGCAATTGGCATGCTGACTGCAGGAATGAGATGTTGGCTGTGAATTGAATGTTCATTTTTCTACCATAAGCCATCTAAAAAGGTGTTTCAGAGAATTTGGCAGTTCATCCAACTGGCCTCACAACTGACCATGTGTAACCACACCAGCCCAGGACCACATCCACATCCAGCATCTTCATGTCCAAGATCGTCTGAGACCAGCCACCAAGACAGCTCCTGCAACAATCGGTTTGCATAACCAAATAATTTCTGCACAAACTTTCAGAAACTGTCTCAGGGAAGGTCATCTGCATGTTTGTCGTCCTCATCAGGGTCTCGACCTGACTGCAGTTCTTCATCTTAACCAACTTTGTGGGCAAATGTCACCCTTTAAGTATGTTTGGGAATGGCCAATATCCAGCAACTTTGGACAGCCATTGAAGAGGAGTGGACCAACATTCCACAGGCCACAATCAACAACAAGATCAACTCCGTGCAAAGGAGATGTGTTGCACTGTGTGAGGCAAATGGTGGTCACACCAGATACTGACTGGTTTTCGGACCCCCCAATACAGTAAAACTGCACATTTTAGAGTGGCCTTTTATTGTGGCCGGCCTAAGGCACACCTGTGTAATAATCATGCTGTCTAATCAGCATCTTGATATGACACATCTGTGAGGTGGATGGATCATCTCGAAAAAGTAGAAGTGCTCACTAACAAAGATAGATAGATTTGTGAACAATATTTGAGAGAAATAGGCCTTTTTGTAAATAGAAAAAGTCTTGTATCTTTGCGTTCAGCTCATGAAAAATAGGGGCAAAAAACAAGTATTGCGTTTATAATTTTGTCAGTATAGTACAATGACTTTTTAATTTGAATAAAATTAAAGCAGTAGACATTTTTTTGTAGAAGGACTAATACATTTTTTTTTACATTTATTCCTTAATTTATTTACATTTACATTACATTTAGCCATTTAGCAGACACTTTTATCCAAAGCGACTTACAAATGAGGACAATTGAAGCAATCAAAAACAACAAAAGAGCAATGATATATAAGTGCTATAATAAGTCTCAGTTAGCTTAAATGCAGTACACGTACAAGGCCTTATAGCCTAAATAATGTAATAAATAAAAAGAAAACCGATAGAATAGAAAAAATAATAAAGCAAGATAGTGTTAGAGGTCTTTTATATATATTTATTATTATTATTATTATTTTAAGAATAGAATTAGAATAGTGAGTGCTTAAGTTAGAGGGTCAAATAAAGATGGAAGATGGGTGCAGAGCCAGTGGTGGTTTTGTAGGCAAAAATCAATGCCTTGAATTTTATGTGAAATACATTATAAATGTTACATATATACATTTTTAATTGTATTTAAAATAACATAAACATAGTCTCTTTATAATATTACAGTACACATATCTGCATAGAGTATAATTGGTTCTTTAAACATGAAAATAAACTGACTTTACATTTTAATAACGGGGTGCCTCCCATGGGAATCATATTTGAGGGTAATTTTAAGGTTTACCTCAGGCAGAAATACCTCCTTAGAGTAAATAAGTGTTTCTTTTAGTAGTTTTTTTTGTTGTTGTTGTTTTTTACAGTGAGTATTCATTAGGTTCCATTAGGCTCCAGTCGAGACATGATAACAGAAAGATTTATTTTATGAAAATAAAATCTCTGTAAAATCCTTTTTGACACCCCAGTATTATTGTGGATTGTCTGACTCAGGCCTCTAGATATTTGAAATGAGTGAAAACATATCTTAGTCCCTCTGTTCTCATCCGTTTAGCACAACTGAAATGGAGCGCGTGGGAAAGACACGCGGGATGTTAATGATGTAAAGCGAATTGAATCCTTTGTTTAATTCATTGGTTCAAGAACACGAGTAACCAATCTGTTACACTGGATTTTGCCCTTGTTAAAATTATTTGTCTCCATGTGGGCCCTCCTCCATTAGAAAGATCTAGTAAAACACAGCTGTTCTGATCATAAAGCATAATAACACCAGCACCCTTGTGGCCTGTGAGAAATCCCAAACAACAGACTTTCAGCGTTCAGATATCAGTATGCGTAGCACTTCCAGTTGTGGCAGGAGGCAGTGGGCCGGAAATAGTGCTGTAAATAAAAGTCTTGAAAAGAATTAAAGAGAACTTTAAATGACAGTACAGTGTGCTTAATAATTTATTGGTCCATTAAAAGCAGAAAGCGGTTTGAGTGTGTTCTCCATAGTGCTGGGGGTCGGAATATCTCTTTTATTTTTGAAAGTCACGAACACACGAACAATGGAAACTAATGATTTGAGCAATGCAGGACACAGTAGATTTTATACACGCAAAGCACTGAGTCGTTTGTTTTGGAAGTGATTGCAGCCTACGTGACTCCTCAGAAGGCAACATGCGGTGCAATGCAGCAATATTAATAATGCATTGGTCAGCAACCCACTCACCTCACGAATACAATGTCTTAAGGCCTTTGTGTCTGTGTGTGTACAGTATGTGTGTGTGGCAGTATGAGCATTAACCCTTAACTATTTAAGGTAGCCCTTAACTACCCAGCAGGCACCGGACGTCAATATAACGTCATGCTGACATTGGATCCCAACGTTGGTCAGACGTTGTAATTTGGTTGAAAATGAAAATCGGGTTGACGACAGAACCCAACGTCATATTGACGTCGATCTCCAACGTTGGTCAGACGTTGAATTTTGGATGAAAATGAAAATCTGGTTGACGTCAGAACCCAACGTCAGGCTGACGTCGATCTCCAACGTTGGTCAGACGTTGAATTTTTGATGAAAATGAAAATCTGGTTGACGTCAGAAACCAACGTCAGACTGACGTCGATTTCTAACGTTGGTCAGACGTTGAATTTTGGATGAAAATGAAAATCTGGTTGACGTCAGAACCCAACGTCAGACTGACGTCGATCTCTAACGTTGGTCAGACGTTGAATTTTGGATGAAAATGAAAATCTGGTTGACGTCAGAACCCAACGTCAGGATGACGTCGATCTCCAACGTTGGTCAGACGTTGAATTTTGGATGAAAATGAAAATCTGGTTGACGTCAGAACCCAACGTCAGGCTGACGTTGATTTCTAACGTTGGTTAGACGTTGCATTTTGGATGAAAATGAAAATCTGGTTGACGTCAGAACCCAACGTCAGGATGACGTCGATCTCCAACGTTGGTCAGACGTTGAATTTTGGATGAAAATGAAAATCTGGTTGACGTCAGAACCCAACGTCAGGCTGACGTCGATTTCTAACGTTGGTTAGACGTTGCATTTTGGATGAAAATGAAAATCTGGTTGACGTCAGAACCCAACGTCAGGCTGACGTCGATTTCTAACGTTGGTTAGACGTTGCATTCTGGATGAAAATGAAAATCTGGTTGACGTCAGAACCCAACGTCAGGCTGACGTCGATCTCCAACGTTGGTCAGACGTTGCATTTTGGATGAAAATGAAAATCTGGTTGACGTCAGAACCCAACGTCAGGCTGACGTCGATCTCCAACGTTGGTCAGACGTTGCATTTTGGATGAAAATGAAAATCTGGTTGACGTCAGAACCCAACGTCAGGCTGACGTCGATTTCTAACGTTGGTCAGACGTTGCATTTTGGATGAAAATGAAAATATGGTTGACGTCAGAACCCAACGTCAGACTGACGTCGATCTCCAACGTTGGTCAGACGTTGCATTTTGGATGAAAATGAAAATCTGGTTGACGTCAGAACCCAACGTCAGGCTGACGCCGATTTCTAACGTTGGTTAGACGTTGCATTTTGGATGAAAATGAAAATCTGGTTGACGTCAGAACCCAATGTCAGGCTGACGTCGATCTCTAACGTTGGTCAGACGTTGCATTTTGGATGAAAATGAAAATCTGGTTGACGTCCGAACCCAACGTCAGACTGACGTCAGTCTGCTACGTTGGTCAGATGTTGCATTTCGGATGAAAATCTGGTTGACGTCAGAACCCAACATCAGACTGACGTCAATCTCCAACGTTAGTCAGATATTGCATTTTGGATCAAAATGAAAATCTGGTTGACGTCTGAACCCAACGTCAGACTGACGTCAGTCTGCTACGTTGGTCAGACGTTGCATTTCGGATGAAAATCTGGTTGACGTCAGAACCCAACGTCAGACAGACGTCAATCTCCAACGTTAGTCAGATATTGCATTTTGGATCAAAATGAAAATCTGGTTGACGTCTGAACCCAACGTCAGACTGACGTCAGTCTGCTACGTTGGTCAGACGTTGCATTTTGGATGAAAATGAAAATCTTTTTGACATCAGAATCTAACGTCAGACTGTCTGAAAATGGAATACACAAATGTTTTGTTGTTTTATCAGAAAAATGACTAAGAGATGAACTGGATTATAACAAATATGATTTATTTATTCACATGTTGTATCATTTACATTTAACATCGAACAGAACATTTACAAAATAATTACATTTTAACATCAACATTATTGGAACTGAATAGTTTTGAAAACATACATTTTATTAACATCTTTCTTTTTTTCCTGCCACCTCCACCCACCCTGTCTGGTGCACAGTAACGTCGCAAGGGCTGTGCAAAGCGTGCAACTTCACTAGGCCTCACACCTCTAGAGGGCCTCGCTCCTGGCCTGCATTTTATGTCATTTATATCTCATTTTTATTACTATTTTTTCCACCCATCTTGTCCTTTGGTAGACTAAAATAGTCAAGACTACAAGTATAAGAATGAGTAAAGCTGTTTGTTGATAGGACGAAAAAAATGATAAAGTTTAACTTTTAAATGGTCTAGAGCCCTGCATTTCACCCTGACTTTTTTTACACTCCAGGCCGGGTTTCGGGCCAATTTCCACATCATAGTTCAGATGCGGGCTGTCCTTAGGCCTGTTTAAGGCTTCTCCTTATTTTTATATTTAAGACATCCATCAATTAGTGATGAAAAAATTGCCGCACTGAGGGAAACAACACGAGACCGTGCTAACATGACTGTCAATAGCGGCTTAACAGTGTTAAGTGTCCCGCAGCATCACAGTGTTCTGCTTTTAAATGCACGCAATAGGCTTAAGCTTGACATAAAGCATCTTCAAAAAATTATTACCATAAATGAGTCATGGGGTAAATAGGAATGAGATTGAATTATTTACTAATAAATAGTTTTCTGAGTTGGTGTAGCAAGGATGATGTTGCTAATCCTGACTCGCCAACTCTTAATTTTACAAGCCTTAAGAGAAAAGTTCATCTTTATGGATTATCTTTATAATGAATGAGTTTTTGTTTCTGATGTGTTGTATTTTGTTAAGTAGTCATTTAAAGTTTTCTATAGATATATTTGTCACGTCCGTGAGTCATGTATTCACTGAGCTTTGGTTCATTTTTGTTAAGTGCTCCTGTTCAAGACGAGACGGTAGAAAGCGCATCATGACTATTTTCTTTTTTTTTTTATAAAAGCACAACGATTTGTTGATAATGTGATTGCACACAAATAAAAGTAGACAATTTACAGTTACGAATGATGTATTACTCTTACCTTTATGAGCAAAAATTACTGCATATCCACTGAAAAAAATGCAAGTGATTGCACTGGCCAGCACGCTTTTGCTTGCACTCTCCGCACAAACTACTGGATATAGCGCACATTTATCTAGGTTTAATTCTTAAACATACTTGAACTGTTTTATATATCTATAGATTTTATTTTAGGCATGTCGTGATGATTTAAGAAGGCTAAACTGAACCATAGGTTCACTGTCTGGCACTGGCCGCTTGGCCATTAAAAAAAAAATCTAGGTCTAGGGATAGGGCTTAAATTTGAGGTCCGTGCAAGGCTCTAGGCTGGTCTGCCTCAGTGGTCGAGATGGCCAATCATATCAAAGAATGTGGGTCTTACTGTCACAACATAACTAGAGTTTGTGGAAAAATGTAAGCAGTAGCCTACGGTATTAGAGAACTGTTTTATGATTGAAATGTTCAGCGACCAAACATAATAGACTATCTAGAGATGCAAACTACTCAACCTTTTATGAAATTTCGCCCTTTTGAATTGAAAAAATGCGATAGGTTAATGATTCATGTAAAACATAAAATAAATGTGACAATAGACATTTGCGTTTTCGACTATTAAACATACGAATAAGAGTGAGAGTTCACATTTTAAAAGAAAATATTATTTTCAAATAGTGCAAATTGATTTTAGATGTAAAATTCAGCTGCAAAAACCTAGTACCATTTAATTTCACTTTAATAGCAATAAACAGTTTCTTTTCTTTCCCAATAAAGTGAAATACTGAACATAAACATAGGAAGATGAGAAAATAATTATTTTAGAAGAAAATGTTGGATCGCACTTTCCATCTGAACTCTTCATATATAACTGTCTACAAGCCTAGAACTAATTTAAGCATTCTTATTAACTTATTATAATTATGATTGTAGATCCTTATGAGCTAGTGCGTGGCCATGATTTGTGCGCAAGCATGTCAGTGAGCAAGGCATCACAATCGAACAGATGCATGTTAAAGTTGAGTTTGTTGCGGTTCTGGCTTTGCTACCGTTCGGACGTTCTAGCCTACTGTTCTGCGCTTCGCTTATTATTTCTGTACTTTTCTCAGTTTTTTCTACGATTTTTTACTTCAGCAGATCAGCACAGTGCTCAAACAAAATATTTTTGGCACAAACGCTAAAACTAAAAACTTTTTTTGACTGGAATAATACTACAAAAGAAGACTTTGCCTCCCACTGCCAGCAGCTTACATTCTGGAGATGGGAAAACAACTGCCTACATTCAAATGGAAGAGAGAGAAAATGCCTCCTGTTGGATCTACTTGTTGCATGAACTGCTGCAAACTTCTACAAAGAATTGTGATTCTTGAAACAAAGTTACTTGCTGGACTTCCAAAACAGGCGAAACACTCAGCAGACTGTCGTCATGGACCCTCTCAGCATACAGCCGGTGAGTCCCATGAATCTTCTGAATCTCAACAGTTTGTACCAAGTGTAGAGGAACAAGCCGAAACGGATCATCACACTAATCGATGGCACAAAAAACAAGACATCAGATTGTCATGAGTTTCTCGTATTGCTGCCGTAGCTTTCTCTACCCCAGATTCAACTATGACAAGGCTTGTAAATACCAGTATTCTACCTCCCACTATACATCTTGAAAACAGATTTGAAGAATTAATGAATGCGGGTGAGGAATCCCCAAATGTGATTAGCAGCTAACACCGTTACTAACAGACAGTGAAATTCAGCTCAGAGCGTAGCCGAGCCTAGGACTCTGATAGTGGGTGACTCTATTATCAGAAACATCCGTAGCAGGACTACAATAACATGCTGCCTTCCTCAAACAACGGTCTCTTATGTGAACAAGGAACTTCAGAAAATGAAGCACAAGACTACAAATCTAATTATCAATCCATGTGGGGAAGAATGATACTCTCAAAAAGCAGTCAAACATCCTTAAGAAGGACTTCAGTGAACTCTTTCAAACACTTTGAAGACTCCAAGTTCAGTCGTTCATCAGTGGACCACTCCCAACTGATAACACCATGCAGCCACAAAAAGCACTGCTGATGGACACCATCCCGGAAGAGACCTGCCCTCAGAGCTCCTCACAGACAGACTGTGATGTATCAAAACAGATACAAGACTCAGCACTCAAGGATGACTTTCTTGAAGACAGCCGGGGAAGCCAAGACAACATATCACAGCCACAAGAAACACCAGAGACACAACCCATCTCACCAGACACATTATTCCTCTCTCCAGCATCTCCACTTCTGTGCTTTTCACTGAAAATTGTAGAATTGGTGTATGCTTGGACTAAACTCTCTCACTCATTCGCTGCAAGCCCGCAAATGTCAACAAGAAAACAGCAGGGTCCCAAAACATCAAAGCCTGGGGGCCCTGCTCCTGTGAGAGCTCTCAGACCGCTGCAGCAACAGCAGGCCCCAAACCCTCAATCTGCTGAAGGTGAACCAAAAACAACTGATAGAAGCTCTCAGTGATATGTGTCGGGTCCCTGCTATAATAACCGCAACATTCACAAATGTTTAAAGAACAAGTGGGAACCCAGTGTGCCTGTAGCTTTCTCGATTTCACTTTTATCATGTGACAGAAAGTTTAAGGCCATCTTAAGCCGAAGGGCAAACTCATCTAATATGCATCAAACTAAAACTGATGTAATGACATAAAGCACTGCCATCAAGTTAGCATCTTTAAACATTTGCTCACTAAAAAATTTAATCATTTTGTAATCAATGACTTTATAACCACAAACAATTAGGATTTTATGTTTCTAAATGAAACATGGCTAGAGGACAGCTGCAGTTCAACAGTCCTCAATGAAGCAGTCCTTCCTAACTTCACTTCCATGAGTGTTTGCAGGACTGTTAGGAGAGGTGGAGGTGGAGCTGCTTTTTTAAAGATGTCTATCAATGCAAACAAGTGTAATTTGGTCATGACTTGTCTTTTGAATATTTAGGGATTGTGCTAAAAGGTGCTCAACACATTCTTTTTATTATTATTTACAGGCCTCCAAAATACTCTTCAGCATTTGTTGAGGTAACAGAAACGTTATCAATGATTTCCTCAGAGTTTGACTGTTTTGCTAATGCAGGGGATTTTAATTTTCACATAGACAATGCAGAAAACAAAACTACAAAAGAAATGATAACAGTTCTAAATACCTTTGACTTGATTCAGCATGTGCATGGACCCACACAAAGGTGGACACACTCTAGATGTAATCATCAGTAGGGCTCTAAACATTTCATTCATTGTTATTAAGGACTTAGTACTATCTGATCACTTCTGTATTTTCTTTGATATATTGATCTCTGCTACCACTTACTCTAGAACTGTCTCTGTCAGAAGGATATGCTTTCAAATGTAGCCGCACTTAATAACCAGAGCCGTAGTTCGCTGACAAGTGGTGCATTATTGCGTTCAAAATCGCAGAAGAATCTCATGCGGTTATGAACGCGATATTGCGTAGCTTGTCAGCGAACTACGGCTCTGTCTATTAAGTGCGGCTCCATTTGAAAGCAGGTTATTGACATCAGCAACTAAGTGCAGCAACTAAAATCATCAACTTGCTATATTGACACACTTCCCACATCTTTTTTCAAAAGTGTGCTTAACTGTTTAGAAGTAAATCTCTCTCTGGGACTTTTCCAAACTCCCTGAAAACTGCAGTTGTTAAGCCCCTAATGAAAAAGAGCAATCTTGATAACACCATTTTGAGCAATTATAGACCAATATCTAATCTTCCTTTTATAGGCAAAATTATAGAAAAGGTAGTTTTTAATCAGCTGAATAAACACTTAAACATCTGGTTTCAGACCGCATCACAGCACAGAGACAGCACTCATTAAGATAATAAATGATATTAACTTAAATTGTGACTCTGGCAATATATCAGTGCTGGTATTGCTAGATCTCAGTGCTGTGTTTGACACTGTCGATCATAACATACTACTAGAGAGACTGGAAAACTGGGTCGGGCTTTCTGGGATGGTACTCAAATGGTTCAGGTCATACTTAAAAAGGAGCGATCATTATGTGAGTCTAGGAGAGCATAAGTCTAAGTAGACATCCATGATATGTGGAGACCCACAAGGTTCAATTCTTGCACCGCTCTTGTTTAGCCTGTATATGCTTCCTCTAAGTAAAATAATGAGAAAGAACCTAATTGCCTATTACAGCTATGCTGATGATACCCAGATTTACCTAGCCTTATCTCCAAATGAATACAGCCCCACTGACTCCCTCTGCCAATGCATTGATGAAATTAATAGCTGGATGTGCCAGAACTTTCTTCAGTTAAACAAGGAAAAAACTGAAGTCATTGCATTTGGAAACAAAGATGAAGTTTTTAAGGTGAATGCATACTTTGACTCTAGGGGTCTAACGACTAAAAATCAAGACAGGAAACGTGGTGTGATTCTGGAGACAGACCTTAGTTTCAGTAGTCATGTCAAAGCAGTAACTAAATCAGCATACTATCATTTAAAAAAACATTGCAAGAATTAGATGTTTTGTTTCCAGCCAAGACTTGGAGAAACTTGTTCATGCTTTATCACCAGCAGGGTGGACTATTGTAATAGGCTCCACACCGGCCTTCCCAAAAAGACCATTAGACAGCTGCAGCTCATCCAGAACACTGCTGCCAGGATTCTGACTAGAACATCTGAGCATATCACACCAGTCCTCATTAACTTCCAGTTACATTTAAGATTGATTTTAAAGTACTTCTACTTGTCTAGAAGTCACTCAAAGACCTAGGACCAAAATACATTGCTTCCAGAATCAGCCTCCAGAAGAGATCAGATGTGCTAAAACACTAGTCACATTTAAATCTAGACTCAAAACTCATCTGTTTAGCTGTGCATTTATTGAATGAGCACTGTGCGATGTCCGACCTGATTGCACTGTATTTTATGTATTAACTGTAAGATCATTTTCTATTTCTAACTGTTTTAAATTCAAGTCAATTTTTAAATAATTTCCAAAGTTTTAAAATTGCTTCTTTACTTTTGTTCTTCATGATTATTTTACTTCATTTTATGTAAAGCACTTTGAATTACCATTTTGTTCGAAATTTGCTATATAAATAAACTTGCCTTGCCTTGCTACAGCAACCTCCCCCACCACACACACACATACACATGCAAAATTGTAGAGGGCCTCGCACATCAACTTTGCACAGGGCCTCTCACCCTCCTTGCGACGGCTCTGCTGGGGCATATTTTAAACAAAAGGCAGTGACTGCTGCAGTATTTGCCCCGTCTCTTTTGATGTTTTCTGGACACTCTCTGTAAGAAATATTTGAATAAGAAAATGTGTAAGTATAGGATATGATGCACTATAGTAATCACTGAATGTAATCATTAACTATTTATTTGCCTTCCACAGAATACATTTAGACCACTTACACTATTGATTTGGTTTCTTAGAAAAAAATAAAAATCTATCCTAGCTTTAAGAGCCATGAATGTAAATTACATGCTATAAGTAGGGATGCACGATATTGGATTTTGGCCGATATTCGATATGCCGATATTTTCTAAATAATTTTGGCCGATGCCGATACCGATATCGATATATATACAAATATATACTGATATATTTAAACTTTAATTTTACTGAAGAGAAATCCATGTATCTCTTCTGTACTGATTCTACCATCAATTTATTATTTTACAAATGTAGACAGACATTCACATCTGAAAAACAGGTCAATTATTTCACTTGGAGAATATCGGTTTGGCTCATCGGCAGAAATATTAATATCGGCCGATACCGATAATTGTCATTTTAAGCTTTTATCGGCCGATACCGATGTTGTGCCGATATTATCGTGCATCCCTAGCTATAAGTCATCAAAATATATTTCAGCTTGTGATGCAATTGACAAACACTAAGCAGACAATCTAGCAAAAGAAAACCATGACAACAAAGACACATTGCAGTATTTTTTTGCAGAGTGTCTTAAGGTAAATTAACATTTAATGTCTAATACATTAAATGCAAAAACAATTGTTAGAGAATGCAAAAACAATTGTTAGAGTTCTGAACAATAAAGATAGGCTGGCAACAGGAATGACCTGCCAATCAATAAGAAGTGTATATATGGAAGTTTGTGTGATTTCTGTGTGACAGATGAGTACCTACAATACGAGGTTACTGGTTTTCACTAAACCAACTAAAACAGAAACTAAACAACGCTGAATGTCACAATGATATGATGCTAATATTTGTATTATATGTTAATTTTGTTTTACCTGTGACAACAGTGTACAGATTGATCTTGGTGAAAGCAAGCTTCCCCTTCCCCCACTTCATACTGAAACAGGCCATGACCTCATTTTTCATCAACCTGTGGATACAAGAGTAATGCCCAAATAATTAATTATACATGACACATTATGAGGCAGGTGTTATAGTTTCTGTTACGTGTTCATCATATCTAGTATAATGCAGATATCATACAGGTCCTCCAGTTGGTACTAGATTAAAAGTCATAGGCTCACCCAAACTGGCAGGTTTTTATCTTATTGCAAAACAACTGATATTGTGCAATTTCAAAATGTAAAACCAACACTATTTCAACAACTTGGCCTGTAAATATTAATTTCATTCATTTTCTCCTTGCTAGCAACTGTAAAGTGCAAAATTATAGGATAACAGAAGAGCACACAAGAAAACCAGAAGAATCAGATTAACTACCTTCAATCTATTAATATTTTAATCTAATTAATGTAATATATTAAAGCAGATTGTTCTAGCAGCTCTTTTATAAATGAACAAAAAAACATACCTTACAACAATATGGCTTCTTCAGAACATGGCAAAGAGATAAATGCAAAACAAAGCAAAAACAAAACAAAAGTTATAACCTCATATAGTATAGCCCCTAAATTCACACTATATTAAATACTATACCTTAGTGATAAACTTGAACCCCAAATATAAAACTAGAGCTTGTAGAAGAAAAGGCTGTTTTTGCTTAAAATAAATAAAAAAGGAGCCTCTTTACATCGTGTGTAGAAATCTGACAGCTAAAGGAGATCCAAAATTAATTAAACTTATACAGCAGAATATTAAGTTACTATAAACACCTGTATAACTAATTCGCATGACACAATTGAAGAAAAAAAAGCATTGAATCGAACAAATTTCATGATGAAAAGCTTAACGTTAAATTATTCGAAACAACAATAATAATAATATAATAATTAAAAACATATGTCTCAAGTTTAAACTTTATTTGAACTGTTTTTCAGCGCTAACAGTTAGATGGCTTAAATGACTCAGGCGTTTTTATTTCAGGGATATAACAGTTAACGTTACCATTTTTTAATTAATTATCTCTACCCATCGTCTTGCAGCTAAAACACTTCGATGTATTTGATACGTATTACAAGTAATATCATTATATAGGGGGGCATAAACACTTTTACGTTATACATGATCTAATATCCAGATATACTCACCACAGTTTGAGCTGTAAGTGCACCGCAGGCCGCCTGATAAACTGATGCCTGCCGATCCAAAAAAGACCGCCAAGTAGTCGCAAAATGGCGCAATAGCGCGATGTCACCGTGTTGCATTATGTTTGGGCGTGGGATTATGGGGGGTGGTGTGGCAAAAAAAATAAAAAAATACAAATAATAATCATAATAATAATACAAATCCAAATAAAATAAACAATAATATACTTTAAATTAACTTGTATTATTCTGTAGTGCTTATTCACAAAATCCATACACAGAAAAAGTTTAAGCATATTCATCATTGATGGATGAGATCAACATTTAAATATGAAATTTGTAATTTTAAATTTTTAACTAGAATGTACTTTAAATATGAAAAATGCAAGTAAGAAGCAGCAATCAATCTGATCAATTATTTTATATATTAAAAAAAAACATATATAAGAACAGACTAAATTATAGCAAAGGAATTAGACATTTATATTACATAATTATAAGACTGTACAATAAACAGTAATGCTTGCATTGTCTGCATGCACTCACTTTACTTTCCAACACAAAGATCAACAAGTTTATGTTTTGATAAACAATGTTTCCAGCCCAGAATTAAGTAAGCAATACTGTTTTGATCCTCCTAAATATGTCTTAACATGTTTGAGAGTGTTTGAATTGCATTATATTGCAAACAAGATTGTGTCACGGGCCAGCAAAGAAAGAACAGGGTCTGGGTCCAAATGCAGGGAAGATTAACTTTAACCCTCTGGAGTCTAAGAACAAAAAAGCCAACACGGCAAAAACAAAACCAAGATGCAAAAAAACACGAGAACCAGTAACACTTACAAGACGTTGAGGTGACAAGGTGGGGCGGGGTCAGAAAAGAGACAGGACAAAAGCACATGGCACCAAACAAACACAACACTCACAGAAGACTGTGACAGAAAGACAGAAAACTGTGACAGATTGGATATCAATTTATATAAACTGTTATGGTTCATGAATGGTCATGGGTCAAATTAAAGTCATAACACTTTATTTTCATAGTCCCTTTTGAATATTCTATTGACAATATAAGTATTGCACTTACATGTCAACTAACTCTCATTATAGTACTAATAGACTGTCTGCTTAATTTCTAATTCTGATGCTCTCCCAGAATATGTTTGACTGACTACAAGTAACTTTGCAAGTACATCAACTTATTCTAACACTCTAATGAAAGCAGGTACAGTCGTGGCCCAAAATACTGGCACCCTTTGTAAAAGTGACCAAAGAAGGTTGTGAAAATTCATTGTTAATCCTTTTGATATTTTATTTAAAAAAATATTCACAAAAATGTATCCTTTCATTGGATAATAAGAAATGAATTTTTTTTCTCAAATGCTCATTGGACACAATTATTGGCCCCTCTAGAAATTTTTATGAGTAAAATATCTCTGAAGTATATTCCCATTCAAATTCACAATTTTGAGCACTCAAGCTTGATTATAAACATGAAATTATCCAGCTATGGCTATGGCTACCTGTTTCACAGAAATATAAAGAGGAGGGAAAACAAAGCCCAAATTCCCTTAATCATTCATCACAATGAGAAAAACCAAAGAATGTATTTCTGATGTGATGATAATTGAGCTTAACAAATTGGTGAAGTGGCTTTAAGAAAAGAGCTAGAGCAGTGAAAATTCCCATTTCCACCATCAGGGCAATAATTAAGAATCTCCAATCAACATAAAATGTTACAAAACTGCTTGGAAGAGGACTTGTCTATATCGTCCTAATGTGTGGTGAGAAGGAGAGTTTGAGTAGCTAAAGACTCGCCAAAGGTCACAGCTGGAGAACTGCAGCAAATAGCAGAGTCTCTGGTTCAGAAAACCTTTTAAAAAAAGTCAAACAGAACCTACATCAACACATGTTGTTTGGGAGGGTTACAAGAAAAATTATCCTAGCTCATTCAAAAACAAATTAAAGCATAATTCAGTTATCAGCCAAGACTGGAACTTTAAATGTGAATGGCTTCTATGATCAGATGAAACCAAAAAAATGATATTTTTTTAGCAGCAAACACTCAAGATGGGTTAGGTGAACACAGAGAGAAAAAAGTAACCCATGTGCACAATGAAATATACTGCTGTATTTGTTTTTTTCTGGGCCTATATTTCTGCTGGAGGCCCTAGACATCTTGTTTAGAAACATGGCATCATGGATTCTATCAAATACCAACAGATAAAAAATCAGTAAGTGACTGTTAGAAATCTTATAATGGTCCATGTTTTGATCTTTCAACCATACAATAATCCAAACACAAACCTCGAAAACAACACAGAAATGGGTCACTGAGCTCAAAACCAAGCTTCTGCTATAGCCATTCCAGTCCTCTGACCTGAACCTTACAGAACATGAGAGGAGTGAACTGAAGAAGCACCAACATGGAGCTGGGAATCTAAAGGGTCTGGAGTGATTCTGGATGAAAGAATGGTCTCTGATCTCTTGTCAGGTGTTCTCTAACCTCATCAGGCATTATAGAAAAAAAAAATAGACCTGTTAATCTGGCAAATGGAGGTTTCAAAAAGTACTGAATAAAAGGGTGCCATTAATTGTGGCCAATGTGTATTAGAAAAAAAAAACATTTATTTCATAATGATATTTCCCCCTGTTTTAAATTCTTATTATCCAATGAAAGGATACATTTTTGTGAATTTTTTATATAAAAGTGAAAAACGATTAAAGCAGATGAATTTTCACACCCTTCTTTGATCATATTTACCAAGGGTGCTGATATTTTTGGCCACGACTGTAGGTGCAACAACGCAACAACATAAATTTCAAAATGAACCATAACAATAAAGTGAAACCACTATATTAAATAACAATTAAAAAAAATAAAATAAATTGATGTTATAATTTGACGTTGTTTGGATGTTACCATTATGACGCCTTGAAAACACTGGATTATGGTTGCCATACCTGATGACTAAATATCAGTATTTGATGTCAATCTGACGTTGGTTTAAGAGGTTGACTCGACGTTGGATTTTGATTTGCTAATGCCACAACCTAAAACTAACTACAGATAAACATCAAATGATGTTTTAATTTGAAGTTGTGTGGACGTTGCCATTATGACGTCTAGAAAACGTTGGATTATGGTTGCCATACCTGACGACTTAATATCAGTATTTGATGTCAATGTGACGTTGGCCTGAGACGTTGGCTCGACATTGGGTTTAGGTTAGTTAATGTCACAACCTAAAAACAAACTAAAGATCAAAGTCAAATGGCGTTATAATTTGACGTTGTTTCGACATTAACATTATGACGTCTTGAAGACGTTGGATTTTGGTTGCCATACCTGACGACTAAATATCAGTATTTGATGTCAATCTGATGTTGGCTTGAGACGCTGTCTTGATGTTGGATTTTGGTTAGTTAATGCCACAAACTAAAACTAACTACAGATCAACGTCAAATGATGTTTTAATTTGACGTTGTGTGGACGTTGCCATTATGATTCCTAGAAAACGTTGGATTATGGTTGCCATACCTGACGACTAAACATCAGTTTTTGATGTCAATGTGACGTTGGCTTGAGATGTTGGCTCGACGTTGGATTTTGGTTAGTTAATGCCACAACATAAAACTAACTACAGATCAACATCAAATAATGTTTTAATTTGACGTTGTGTGGACGTTGCCATTATGACGTCTAGAAAACGTTGGATTATGTTTGCCATACCTGACGACTAAACATCAGTTTTTGATGTCAGTGTGACATTGGCTTGAGACGTTGGCTCGACGTTGGATTTTGGTTAGTTAATGCCACAACCTAAAACTAACTACAGATTAACGTCAAATGATGTTAGAATTTGACGTTGTTTGGACATTAACATTATGACTTTTGGTTGCCATACCTGGCGACTAAATATCAGTATTTGATGTCAATCTGACGTTGGCTTGAGACGTTGTCTTGACGCTGGATTTTGGTTGGTTAATGCCACAACATAAAACTAACTACAGATCAACATCAAATGATGTTTTAATTTGACGTTGTGTGGACGTTGCCATTATGACGTCTAGAAAACGTTGGATTATGGTTGCCATACCTGACGACTAAACATCAGTTTTTGATGTCAATGTGACGTTGGCTTGAGACGTTGGCACGACGGTGGATTTTGGTTAGTTAATGCCACAACCTAAAACTAACTACAGATCAACGTCAAATCATTTTTTAATTTGACGTTGTTGGGACGTTGTCATAATGACGTCTAGAAAAAATTGGATTATGGTTGCCATACCTGACGACTTAATATCAGTATTTGATGTCAATGTGACGTTGGCCTGAGACGTTGGCTCGATGTTGGGGACGTTGGCCTGAGACGTTGGCTCGATGTTGGGTTTAGGTTAGTTAATGTCACAACCTAAAAACGAACTAAAGATCAAAGTCAAATTACGTTATAATTTGACGTTGTTTGGACTTTAACATTATGACTTTTGGTTGCCATACCTGCCGACTTAATATCAGTATTTGATGTCAATGTGACGTTGGCCTGAGACGTTGGCTCAATGTTGGGTTTAGGTTAGTTAATGTCACAACCTAAAAACAAACTAAAGATCAAAGTTTAATGTTGTTTGGACGTTAACATTATGATGTCTTGAAGACGTTGGATTTTGGTTGCCATACCTGACAACTTATTATCAGTTTTTGATGTCAATGTGACGTTGGCCTGAGACGTTGGCTTGACGTTGGGTTTAGGTTAGTTAATATCACAACACAACCTAAAAACAAACTAAAGATCGAAGTCAAACGATGTTTTAATTTAACGTTGTTTGGACGTTGCCATTATGATGCTTTGTAGACGTTGGATTTTGGTTGCCATACCTGACGACTAAATATCAGTATTTGATGTCAATCTGACGTTGGCTTGAGACATTGTCTTGATGTTGGATTTTGGTTAGTTAATGCCACAACCTAAAACTAACTACAGATCAACGTCAAATGATTTTTTAATTTGACGTTGTCTGGACGTTGCCATTATGACGTCTAGAAAACGTTGGATTTTGGTTGCCATACATGACGACCTAATATCAGTATTTGATGTCAGTATGACGTTGGCTTGAGACATTGGCTCGACGTTGCATTTTGGTTAGTTAATGCCACAACCTAAAACTAACTACAGATCCACGTCAAATGATGTTTTAATTTGACGTTGTTTGGACGTTGCCATTATGATTCCTAGAAAACGTTGGATTTTGGTTGCCATACCTGACGACTAAACATCAGTTTTTGATGTCAATGTGACATTGGCTTGAGATGTTGGCTCGACGGTGGATTTTGGTTAGTTAATGTCACAACCTTAAAACTAACTACAGATCAACGTCAAATTATGTTTTAATTTTACGTTGTTTGGACGTTGCCATTATGACGTCTAGAAAATGTTGGATTTTGGTTGCCATACCTGACGACTTAATATCAGTATTTGATGTCAGTGTGACGTTGGCTTGAGACGTTGGCTCGACGTTGGATTTTAGGTTAGTTAATGCCACAACCTAAAACTAACTACAGATCAACGTCAAATGATGTTTTAATTTGACGTTGTTTGGATGTTGCCATTATGACGTCTAGAAAACATTATGGACTTTTGGTTGCCATACCTGGCGACTAAATATCAGTATTTGTTGTCAATCTGACGTTGGCTTGAGACGTTGTCTTGACGCTGGATTTTGGTTGGTTAATGCCACAACTTAAAACTAACTACAGATCAACGTCAAATGATATTTTAATTTGACGTTGTTTGGACGTTGCCATTATGACGTCTAGAAAACGTTGGATTTTGGTTACCATACCTGACAACTTAATATCAGTTTTTGATGTCAATGTGACGTTGGCTTGAGACATTGGCTAGACGTTGGATTTTGGTTAGTTAATGCCACAACCTAAAACTAACTACAGATCAACATCAAATGATGTTTTAATTGGACGTTGTTGGGACGTTGCCATTATGACGTCTAGAAAACGTTGGATTATGGTTGCCATACCTGACGACTAAATATCAGTATTTGATGTCAATGTGACGTTGGCCTGAGACATTGGCTTGACGTTGGGTTTAGGTTAGTTAATATCACAACACAACCTAAAAACAAACTAAAGATCAAAGTCAAACGATGTTTTAATTTTAAGTTGTTTGGACGTTGCCATTATGATGCTTTGTAGACGTTGGATTTTGGTTGCCATACCTGACGACTAAATATCAGTATTTGATGTCAATCTGACATTGGCTTGAGACATTGTCTTGATGTTGGATTTTGGTTAGTTAATGCCACAACCTAAAATAACTACAGATCAACGTCAAATGATGTTTTAATTTGACGTTGTTTGGACGTTGCCATTATGATTCCTAGAAAACGTTGGATTTTGGTTGCCATACCTGACGACTAAACATCAGTTTTTGATGTCAATGTGACATTGGCTTGAGATGTTGGCTCGACGGTGGATTTTGGTTAGTTAATGTCACAACCTTAAAACTAACTACAGATCAACGTCAAATTATGTTTTAATTTTACGTTGTTTGGACGTTGCCATTATGACGTCTAGAAAATGTTGGATTTTGGTTGCCATACCTGACGACTTAATATCAGTATTTGATGTCAGTGTGACGTTGGCTTGAGACGTTGGCTCGACGTTGGATTTTAGTCAGTTAATGCCACAACCTAAAACTAACTACAGATCAACGTCAAATGATGTTTTAATTTGACGTTGTTTGGATGTTGCCATTATGACGTCTAGAAAACATTATGACTTTTGGTTGCCATACCTGGCGACTAAATATCAGTATTTGTTGTCAATCTGACGTTGGCTTGAGACGTTGTCTTGACGCTGGATTTTGGTTGGTTAATGCCACAACTTAAAACTAACTACAGATCAACGTCAAATGATATTTTAATTTGACGTTGTTTGGACGTTGCCATTATGACGTCTAGAAAACGTTGGATTTTGGTTACCATACCTGACAACTTAATATCAGTTTTTAATGTCAATGTGACGTTGGCTTGAGACATTGGCTAGACGTTGGATTTTGGTTAGTTAATGCCACAACCTAAAACTAACTACAGATCAACATCAAATGATGTTTTAATTGGACGTTGTGTGGACGTTGCCATTATGACGTCTAGAAAACGTTGGATTATGGTTGCCATACCTGACGACTTAATATCAGTATTTGATGTCAGTGTGACGTTGGCTTGAGACGTTGGCTCGACGTTGGATTTTAGTCAGTTAATGCCACAACCTAAAACTAACTACAGATCAACGTCAAATGATGTTTTAATTTGACGTTGTTTGGATGTTGCCATTATGACGTCTAGAAAACATTATGACTTTTGGTTGCCATACCTGGCGACTAAATATCAGTATTTGTTGTCAATCTGACGTTGGCTTGAGACGTTGTCTTGACGCTGGATTTTGGTTGGTTAATGCCACAACTTAAAACTAACTACAGATCAACGTCAAATGATATTTTAATTTGACGTTGTTTGGACGTTGCCATTATGACGTCTAGAAAACGTTGGATTTTGGTTACCATACCTGACAACTTAATATCAGTTTTTAATGTCAATGTGACGTTGGCTTGAGACATTGGCTAGACGTTGGATTTTGGTTAGTTAATGCCACAACCTAAAACTAACTACAGATCAACATCAAATGATGTTTTAATTGGACGTTGTGTGGACGTTGCCATTATGACGTCTAGAAAACGTTGGATTATGGTTGCCATACCTGACGACTAAATATCAGTATTTGATGTCAATGTGACGTTGGCCTGAGACGTTGGCTTGACGTTGGGTTTAGGTTAGTTAATATCACAACACAACCTAAAAACAAACTAAAGATCGAAGTCAAACGATGTTTTAATTTAACGTTGTTTGGACGTTGCCATTATGATGCTTTGTAGACGTTGGATTTTGGTTGCCATACCTGACGACTAAATATCAGTATTTGATGTCAATCTGACGTTGGCTTGAGACATTGTCTTGATGTTGGATTTTGGTTAGTTAATGCCACAACCTAAAACTAACTACAGATCAACGTCAAATGATTTTTTAATTTGACGTTGTCTGGACGTTGCCATTATGACGTCTAGAAAACGTTGGATTTTGGTTGCCATACATGACGACCTAATATCAGTATTTGATGTCAGTATGACGTTGGCTTGAGACATTGGCTCGACGTTGCATTTTGGTTAGTTAATGCCACAACCTAAAACTAACTACAGATCCACGTCAAATGATGTTTTAATTTGACGTTGTTTGGACGTTGCCATTATGATTCCTAGAAAACGTTGGATTTTGGTTGCCATACCTGACGACTAAACATCAGTTTTTGATGTCAATGTGACATTGGCTTGAGATGTTGGCTCGACGGTGGATTTTGGTTAGTTAATGTCACAACCTTAAAACTAACTACAGATCAACGTCAAATTATGTTTTAATTTTACGTTGTTTGGACGTTGCCATTATGACGTCTAGAAAATGTTGGATTTTGGTTGCCATACCTGACGACTTAATATCAGTATTTGATGTCAGTGTGACGTTGGCTTGAGACGTTGGCTCGACGTTGGATTTTAGTTAGTTAATGCCACAACCTAAAACTAACTACAGATCAACGTCAAATGATGTTTTAATTTGACGTTGTTTGGATGTTGCCATTATGACGTCTAGAAAACATTATGACTTTTGGTTGCCATACCTGGCGACTAAATATCAGTATTTGTTGTCAATCTGACGTTGGCTTGAGACGTTGTCTTGACGCTGGATTTTGGTTGGTTAATGCCACAACTTAAAACTAACTACAGATCAACGTCAAATGATATTTTAATTTGACGTTGTTTGGACGTTGCCATTATGACGTCTAGAAAACGTTGGATTTTGGTTACCATACCTGACAACTTAATATCAGTTTTTGATGTCAATGTGACGTTGGCTTGAGACATTGGCTAGACGTTGGATTTTGGTTAGTTAATGCCACAACCTAAAACTAACTACAGATCAACATCAAATGATGTTTTAATTGGACGTTGTTGGGACGTTGCCATTATGACGTCTAGAAAACGTTGGATTATGGTTGCCATACCTGACGACTAAATATCAGTATTTGATGTCAATGTGACGTTGGCCTGAGACATTGGCTTGACGTTGGGTTTAGGTTAGTTAATATCACAACACAACCTAAAAACAAACTAAAGATCAAAGTCAAACGATGTTTTAATTTTAAGTTGTTTGGACGTTGCCATTATGATGCTTTGTAGACGTTGGATTTTGGTTGCCATACCTGACGACTAAATTTATAGTATTTGATGTCAATCTGACATTGGCTTGAGACATTGTCTTGATGTTGGATTTTGGTTAGTTAATGCCACAACCTAAAATAACTACAGATCAACGTCAAATGATGTTTTAATTTGACGTTGTTTGGACGTTGCCATTATGATTCCTAGAAAACGTTGGATTTTGGTTGCCATACCTGACGACTAAACATCAGTTTTTGATGTCAATGTGACATTGGCTTGAGATGTTGGCTCGACGGTGGATTTTGGTTAGTTAATGTCACAACCTTAAAACTAACTACAGATCAACGTCAAATTATGTTTTAATTTTACGTTGTTTGGACGTTGCCATTATGACGTCTAGAAAATGTTGGATTTTGGTTGCCATACCTGACGACTTAATATCAGTATTTGATGTCAGTGTGACGTTGGCTTGAGACGTTGGCTCGACGTTGGATTTTAGTCAGT
The DNA here is from genome assembly GCF_003368295.1 of Carassius auratus. Taxonomy (NCBI): domain Eukaryota; kingdom Metazoa; phylum Chordata; class Actinopteri; order Cypriniformes; family Cyprinidae; genus Carassius; species Carassius auratus. The sequence goes on along the minus strand of NW_020523996.1, from coordinate 18,421 downwards.
TAATGCCACAACCTAAAACTAACTACAGATCAACGTCAAATGATGTTTTAATTTGACGTTGTTTGGATGTTGCCATTATGACGTCTAGAAAACATTATGACTTTTGGTTGCCATACCTGGCGACTAAATATCAGTATTTGTTGTCAATCTGACGTTGGCTTGAGACGTTGTCTTGACGCTGGATTTTGGTTGGTTAATGCCACAACTTAAAACTAACTACAGATCAACGTCAAATGATATTTTAATTTGACGTTGTTTGGACGTTGCCATTATGACGTCTAGAAAACGTTGGATTTTGGTTACCATACCTGACAACTTAATATCAGTTTTTAATGTCAATGTGACGTTGGCTTGAGACATTGGCTAGACGTTGGATTTTGGTTAGTTAATGCCACAACCTAAAACTAACTACAGATCAACATCAAATGATGTTTTAATTGGACGTTGTGTGGACGTTGCCATTATGACGTCTAGAAAACGTTGGATTATGGTTGCCATACCTGACGACTAAATATCAGTATTTGATGTCAATGTGACGTTGGCCTGAGACATTGGCTTGACGTTGGGTTTAGGTTAGTTAATATCACAACACAACCTAAAAACAAACTAAAGATCAAAGTCAAACGATGTTTTAATTTTAAGTTGTTTGGACGTTGCCATTATGATGCTTTGTAGACGTTGGATTTTGGTTGCCATACCTGACGACTAAATATCAGTATTTGATGTCAATCTGACATTGGCTTGAGACATTGTCTTGATGTTGGATTTTGGTTAGTTAATGCCACAACCTAAAACTAACTACAGATCAACGTCAAATGATGTTTTAATTTGACGTTGTTTGGACGTTGCAATTATGACGTCTAGAAAATTTTGGATTGTGGTTGCCATACCTGACGACTTAATATCAGTATTTGATGTCAGTGTGATGTTGGCTTGAGACGTTGGCTCGACGTTGGATTTTAGTTAGTTAATGCCACAACCTAAAACTAACTACAGATCAAAGTCAAATGATGTTTTAATTTGACGTTGTTTGGACGTTGCCATTATGACGTCTAGAAAACGTTGGATATTGGTTGCCATACATGACGACTTAATATCAGTATTTGATGTCAGTCTGACGTTGGCTTGAGACGTTGGCTCGACGTTGGATTTTGGTTAGTTAATGTCACAACCTAAAGACAAACTAAAGATCAAAGTCAAATGACGTTAGAATTTGACATTGTTTGGACATTAACATTATGACTTTTGGTTGCCATACCTGGCGAATAAATATCAGTATTTGATGTCAATCTGACGTTGGCTTGAGACGTTGTCTTGACGCTGGATTTTGGTTGGTTAATGCCACAACTTAAAACTAACTACAGATCAACATCAAATGATGTTTTAATTGGACGTTGTGTGGACGTTGCCATTATGACGTCTAGAAAACGTTGGATTATGGTTGCCATACCTGACGACTAAATATCAGTATTTGATGTCAATGTGACGTTGGCCTGAGACGTTGGCTTGACGTTGGGTATAGGTTAGTTAATATCACAACACAACCTAAAAACAAACTAAAGATCAAAGTCAAACAATGTTTTAATTTGACGTTGTTTGGACGTTGCCATTATGACGTCTAGAAAACATTGGATTTTGGTTGCCATACCTGACGACTAAACATCAGTTTTTGATGTCAGTGTGACATTGGCTTGAGACGTTGGCTCAACGTTGGATTTTGGTTAGTTAATGTCACAACCTACAACTAACTACAGATCCACGTCAAATAATGTTTTAACTTGACGTTGTTTGGACGTTGCCATTATGACGTCTAGAAAACGTTGGATTTTGGTTGCCATACCTGACGACTTAAAATCAGTATTTGATGTCAGTGTGACATTGGCTTGAGACGTTGGCTAGACGTTGGATTTTGGTTAGTTAATGCCACAACCTAAAACTAACTACAGATCAACTTCAAATGATGTTTTAATTTGATGTTGTTTGGACGTTGCCATTATGACGTCTAGAAAACATTGGATCTTGGTTGCCATACCTGACGACTAAACATCAGTTTTTGATGTCAGTGTGACATTGGCTTGAGACGTTGGCTCGACGTTGGATTTTGGTTAGTTAATGCCAAAACCTAAAACTAACTACAGATCAACGTCAAATGATCTTTTAATTTGACGTTGTTTGGACGTTGCCATTATGACGTCTAGAAAATGTTGGATTTTGGTTTCCATACCTGACGACTTAATATCAGTATTTGATGTCAGTGTGACGTTGGCTTGAGATGTTGGCTCGACGTTGGATTTTAGTTAGTTAATGCCATAACCTAAAACTAACTACAGATCAACGTCAAATGATGTTTTAATTTGACGTTGTTTGGACGTTGCCATTATGACTGCTAGAAAACGTTGGATTTTGGTTGCCATACCTGACGACTAAACATCAGTTTTTGATGTCAATGTGACATTGGCTTAAGACGTTGGCTCGACGTTGGATTTTGGTTAGTTAATGCCACAACCTAAAACTAACTACAGATCAACGTCAAATGATGTTTTAATTTGACGTTGTTTGGATGTTGCCATTATGACGTCTAAAAAACGTTGGATTTTGGTTGGTTATTGCCACAACCTAAAACTAACTACAGATCAACGTCAAATGATGTTTTAATTTGACGTTGTTTCGACGTTGCCGTTATGACGTCTAGAAAACGTTGGATTTTGGTTGCCATACCTGACGACTTAAGATCAGTATTTGATGTCAGTGTGACATTGGCTTGAGACGTTGGCTTGACGTTGGATTTTGGTTAGTTAATGCCACAACTTAAAACTAACTACAAATCAACGTCAAATGATGTTTTAATTTGACGTTGTTTGGACGTTGCCATTATGACGTCTAGAAAACGTTGGATTATGGTTGCCATACCTGACGACTAAACATCAGTATTTAATGTCAATGTGACGTTGGCTTGAGACGTTGGCTCGACGTTGGGTTTAGGTTAGTTAATGCCACAACCTAAAAAAAACTACAGATCAACGTCAAATTATGTTTTAATTTGACGTTGTTTGGACGTTGCCATTATGACGTCTAGATAACGTTGGATTTTGGTTGCCATACCTGACATCTTAATATCAGTATTTGATGTCAGTGTGACGTTGGCTTGAGACGTTGGCTCGACGTTGGATTTTGGTTAGTTAATGCCACAACCTAAAAATAACTACAGATCAACGTCAAATGATGTTTTAATTTGACGTTGTTTCGACGTTGCCGTTATGACGTCTAGAAAACGTTGGATTTTGGTTGACATACCTGACGACTTAAGATCAGTATTTGATGTCAGTGTGACATTGGCTTGAGACGTTGGCTCGACGTTGGATTTTGGTTAGTTAATGCCACAACCTAAAACTAACTACAGATCAACGTCAAATGATGTTTTAATTTGACGTTGTTTGGACGTTGCCATTATGACGTCTAGAAAACGTTGGATTATGGTTGCCATACCTGACGACTAAACATCAGTTTTTGATGTCAGTGTGACATTGGATTGAGACGTTGGCTCAACGTTGGATTTTGGTTAGTTAATGCCACAACCAAAACTAACTACAGATCAACGTCAAATGATGTTTTAATTTGACGTTGTTTGGACGTTGCCATTAGGACGTCTAGAAAACGTTGGATTTTGGTTGCCATACCTGACGACTTAATATCAGTATTTGATGTCAATGTGACGTTGGCTTGAGACGTTGGCTCGACGTTGGATTTTGGTTAGTTAATGCCACAACCTAAAACTAACTACAGATCAACGTCAAATGATGTTTTAATTTGACGTTGTTTGGACGTTGCCATTATGACGTCTAGAAAACGTTGGATTATGGTTGCCATACCTGACGACTAAACATCAGTTTTTGATGTCAGTGTGACATTGGCTTGAGACGTTGGCTCGACGTTGGATTTTGGTTAGTTAATGCCACAACCAAAACTAACTACAGATCAACGTCAAATGATGTTTTAATTTGACGTTGTTTGGACGTTGCCATTAGGACGTCTAGAAAACGTTGGATTTTGGTTGCCATACCTGACGACTTAATATCAGTATTTGATGTCAATGTGACGTTGGCTTGAGACGTTGGCTCGACGTTGGGTTTAAGTTAGTTAATGCCACAACCTAAAACTAACTACAGATCAACATCAAATGATGTTTTAATTTGACGTTGTTTGGACGTTGCCATTATGATGTCTAGGTAACGTTGGATTTTGGTTGCCATACCTGACGACTAAATATCAGTATTCGATGTCAATGTGATGTTGACTTGAGACGTTGGCTAGACGTTGGATTTTGGTTATTTTATAACACAACCTAAAAACAACCTAATATCATCGTCAGATGATGTTGGTCTTGGACGTCAATTTAACGTTGTCATTAGACGTTGGCTTGACATTGAATTTTGGTTACCTGACGTCGCGACCTAAATCTAATCTAATATTAATGTCATATGACGTTGTGTGCCTGCTGGGTAATGTTAAGCCAAATGTGCTTTTAACAAATAAATAAACAAATGCAGTAAATGGCTCCTATTTTTTATTGTTTATTTATGTATGTATTTGAAATGAGAATAAATAAATAGAAGAGAAATGTGTGCAGGAATAGATTTTGTTGTGATTTGCATATATCTTTTGTACTCACCCTCAGGCCATCCAAAATGTAGATGATTTTGCCTCTTCATCGATTTAGAGAAATGTAGAATTGCATGCTTACCATGGGATTCTCTGCACTGAATGGGTGCCGTCAGAATGAGAGTCCAAACAGCTGATAAAAACATCACAATAATCCACAAGTAATCCACATGGTTCCAAATGATAAGAGAATGTCTTACGAAGTGTAAATCTGCAGGTTTGTAAGAAACAAATCCCTCATTGTGGCATTTTTAACTTTAAACCATCACTTCTGGCCAAAATACCAGTCCACAATTCATAATAACAATTCCTCCAGTGAAAAAACTCATCCCCTGTTCTCCTCTCAACATCCACCAGCATGTTTAAAATGGGTTTTGACTGTTTTCACTTGTAAATTATGGTTGATCTGTGCATTTTTCTCTTCGGAATCATACAAGATTACCTTTTCACCAGAGAAAGCAATTATATTGATAGAGGACTTGTATTTGTATTTAGTCAAAAGCAATGGTTTAAAAGTTAAAAACATCTTAATGATGCTTGTTTCTTGTAAAAACACCCTTTTTTAATTTCACAAGATGCTAATTGATGGATTATGGTTGTGTGAATTACTTGTGGATTATTGTGATGTTTTTATCAACTGGACTCTCATTCTGACGGCACCCATTCACTGCAGAGGATCCACTAGCAAATGATTTAATGCAACATTTCTGCAAATGTGTTCAGATGAAGAAACAAACTAATTTACTGTACATCTTGGATAGCCTGTGCACATCAGATCAGTCTAAATAAGTTTTTAAAAAATGAAAGTGAAGAACTGATCTGTAGAACAACATTTTAAAGTTACAAAGGTCAGAGTGTCTTGTGTTGTTGAATGTATTTGGCCAACAAAGATCAGCTAAAGGATTTCAGAAGTTTTATTGGATAATGTTTTATAGATACAAATGATTGATGTTTGAGTATGTTAATGTCATATGAAATCAAGTTAGTTAAAAAGAGGACCAGATTATTTTGAGAAGGCATTATCTGCATTCTCAATGGAAATGTACTGTGAGTCCATAACATGTCTTTTTTCATTAGTATCTCAGTGTCTTGTTTTGAAAAAAGAGCTTGTTCAGGTGGACCTTTCTGATCCCACGTCAGCTCGTGTTGGTGTCCAACACTCCTTCCCTACTGCATCAGAAGGAGACTAATTAACTAATGACATGGACTTCAGTTCTTCCCATCAGAGTTCATTACATCTCCAAACAAACACTCTCACAGCACAATCGTGATTAACAACAACAACAGGAATAAACAAGAGACATGTCTTCCCAAAGGTCCAACGTTCTATAATTGAATCAGTCTGCAAAATAACTGAAGAAGTGACAATGAACTTTCAGCATGTTTCCTAAGCCCTTGATCCAACCACGTTATTATCAGCACTGGCGTGTGTTACCTTTGAAACATGTTTAGGGATGCACAGTATATTGGTACTATTAGGTGTTGGATTATTGCATGCTTGGTGAATATTGCATGCTGCTCACTTAAAAGTAATATCTAAAATTACTAATAATTATTGTAATAATAATAATAATAATAATAATAATCACTGTTCAATGTAATTTAAGCACATTTTATTTTTTAATAAAAATTTTGAAGTAGTTTAAGTCTTTGGTTCTTTTAATTGTGATGATTTTGGCTCACATTTAACAAAAACCCTAACCCTTTAATCTCGACAAATTACAATATGGTGACATGCCAAGCAGCTAATCAACTCAAAACACCTGCAAAGGTTCCCTGAGGTTTCAAAATGGTCTCTCAGTTTGGTTCATTAGGCTACATAATCATGGGGAAGACTGCTGATCTGACAGTTGTCTAGAAGACAATCATTGACACCCTTCACAAGGAGGGTAAGCCACAAACATTCATTGCCAAAGAAGCTGGCTGTTCACAGAGTGCTGTATCCAAGCATGTTAACAGAAAGTTGAGAGGAAGGAAAAAGAGTGGAAGAAAAAGATGCACAAACAACCGAGAGAACTTCAGCCTTATGAGGATTGTCAAGCAAAATCGATTCAAGAATTTGAGTGCGCACAAGCAATGGACTGAGTCTGGTGTCAAGGCATACAGACGTGTCCCGTAATTTGGCTACAGTTGTCATATTCCTCTTGTTAAGCCACTCCTGAACCTCAGACAACGTCAGAGGCATCTTACCTAGGCTAAGGAGAACAAGAACTGGACTATTGCAGTGGTCCAAAGTTCTCTTTTCAGATGAGAGCAAGTTTTGTATTTTATTTGGAAACCAAGGTCCTAGAATCTGGAGGAAGGGTGGAGAAGCTCATAGTCCAAGTTGCTTGAAGTCCAGTGTTATATTTCAATAGTCTGTGATGATTTCGGATACAATGTCATCTGCTGGTGAACCAAAATCCCTGCACCCATTTACCAAGACATTTTGGAGCACTTCATGCTACCTTCACTGACCAGCTTTTTGAAGATGCTGATTTCATTTTCCAGCAGGATTTGACACATGCCCACACTGCAAAAAGCACCAAAAGTCTGTTAAATGACCATGGTGTTGGTGTGCTTGACTGGCCAGCAAATTCACCGGACCTGAACCCTATAGAGAATCTATGGGGTGTTGTCAAGAGGAAAATGAGTAACAACAGACCAAAAAATGCAGATGAGCTGAAGGCCACTGTCAAAGAAATCTGGGCTTTCATACCACCTCAGCAGTGCAACAAACTGATCACCTCCATGCCACGCCGAATTGAGACAGTAATTAAAGCAAAAGGAGCCCCTACCAAGTACTGAGTACATGTACAGTATATTAACACTTTCCAAAGGCCAGCAATTCACTTAACGTTTATATAATAATAATAATAATAATAATAATAATAATATATTTGTATATAAGTATTTGTATATAAGTATTTATGGTAACATTCTGATTATGTAATGTGTGCTGATGATAGATTTGGCTTATTTTCTATAAGCTATCGCAGATAAAGTTTTGTGGTGAAAGCACAGCTGACCCAGTTTCTTTGATGTAGTGCTTACTCTCTGCATCTTCAGTCGCTGTTGTGGCTAATATATGAAGTCGACAGTATATTATGAATCACATGATATGACTGTATTATGATCTGTCAGGCGATTAGGTGTTTGTTGCCAATTGACTGCACTGGATTGATATTCAACCTTTGAATCAGCATGAGTTTGATGAGGCCTCCATAAAACCTGAAGCACTGCAGACACTGCAGTAATGCCAGCACATGCTCTGCACTGATATATGATGTTGGACTGGCTTTGTTTAGCCATTCCTTATCTAATCAATGTTTTCTTGGTACTTTATGGCGTGAGAGAGAAAAATCGCTTTCACTTGTCATCTTTATTAGATATTAGAACGTGGAGCGGCTGCCAAGCCATTAAGTCATGTCAGCTTTAAGGCTGCCTTTTGAAAAATTAATTATCGACACAGTAAAAATAGTTAGAAAATTAAACTGTCATGATCTCTGTCTTGTAATGCTAATCTGAGCGCTCGCTAACTGTGCAGATAAAATGACCCGGCAGGAAACTGTTTGAGTTCAGTGGTCTGTCACAGGATGCGGTTTTAAGCCCGAGCAGGGAGACTAATATCAGCTGCATATAAACCCTGCTATTAAACCCTGATTTTAAGATCCTTCCACCTTCTGTCACCACCTTAATAAATACCACCGGCGTAAGTGTTGTTGCATTTAAATGTATATAAAATATGTTTTCATCAAGTGAATTCATATCTATTTTCCAAATGTATGTTGCTATTTTTTTTACCTCATTATTTTTATTCAAACTGTCATAATATGAGCTTCCAGTGAAACAGTAGACATCTTCTTACATTAAGTCCACTTGAAACTGTGTCCCTTTCTTACAATCAACTGCAAGCTTGCATTTAAAAGTTAAGTCGCTACTTCTGTTACATCGATCACAACTTTAAATGTTCAATAAAATGTTTTATATTTGTGTGTGTGTTATTTTTCTTATATTTACTTAGTATGAATAGATAATTGTTTAAATTAATGGTAACTTTTTATTTAATTTAATATTAACAATCCATTAACTATGAATTCTGACACATTAAACTCTTAATTTGCTGCGTATTAATGGTAAGTAAGGTAGTTTAGGTATTGAGTATTAGAATATGGTAATGCAGAATATGTGCTTTATAAGTACTAATAAATAGCCAATATGTTAATAATAGGCATGGTAACAAGCAACTAGTTAATAGTGAGAATTGGTCCCTATACTAAAATGCTAATAAAATAATTTTAGTGAATTCAAAATGAATTCTAAATGAATACAAGGCCAAACTAATTTCTCAATGTAACATTCACCATGAGACCTACAAGTTATTGTAGGCATGTAGTGCAAAGTCGGAAAGCCGGCATGCCCCCAAATCCTCATTTTTCTGAAATAAAGTGTGATTTACAGGTAGTTCACGGAGCTCCACAGGTGAGGGCAGGCCGACAAATCTCTTCCTCATTTTCCTAACCCTGAGCTCTCACTACACAAACACAACCGAGATCATAAAATGCCCAGTGAGAATGAACAGATTGGCAGATAAAGAAGACCTTGTCATTTTTTCAGTTCCCTCTTCCTCCCATTGGGTCTGATGGAGCTTTATTGATTGGCGCGGCAGAAAACCACACTGCATTTGGAGAGGATTTTCTGTCATCGTTCAGATAAAGAAAGAGAGGGAGAGAAAAAGTCATAATCTGAACAGCAGGCTCCCTGACTGTGCTCAACACATCCGCCTTAAAGCCGTAGGTGCGCCGACCCGGTTAGTTCCACCAGAGACGTCAAAGCGACTCGGAACGCTGGAGCTGCGGCTCGGCCGTAGACAACGGCTGTTCTCCTCTCAGTGGAAATCTTCTCTCTTTAACGGTTTCTGAATGACCTTGCCTCGTTGGACTGGCTAGTTTAGCTCAGCTATCAAGCGAGGAAAGCTTTCTAATAGGCCCTGCGTAGTGGTAAGGTGTCTGCCTGTCATACCTCATCTAGCCTGATACACCGCGACTACCTGTGTCTCTCTGGCCGGACAATTACTGTCCAATTCCAATTTACTTCACCAAAGCACTGATGTAATGAAAAATAATTAGGAGTCTGAAAATGAGTTTTCTCATGAAATGGCCTCTCAGGCTGAACACAATCGCACTTGGCAGATGGCAGTGTGGGTCTGCTTTAATATGGGTGAGACGGTTAATCGTGTCCAAGGTGCATGCGGCAAACATGAAGCGTTCACGCTGGTAATGCTGCGTGGAATATTGAGAAGCTCTTCCTCTGCTTCCACGTGCCTGTATTGACTTATAAGCAAGAGAAACAAACAAGCAAGCGGCACTGCTAGCTGACACAAATCTGAAAACCGCTGAACTGAAATGGGATTGGAAAAAGCTCATGTTTGTTCAAGAAAGTGCTGGAACTCTGTGGTAGAGAAAACTAATTTTCCCATTTAGTCTCATTCAGACCTCAGTGTAATAGTCTTCTTGGATAGAGTCACTTGATATATTTGTGACCCAGGACCACAAAACCAGTCATAACAGTAGATTTTTTGAAATTGAGTTTTATACATCATCTGCAATCTGAATAAATAAGCTTTCCATTGATGTATGGTTTGTTAGGAAAGGACAATAAACGGAATCTGGATTTAAAAGTTGTCCAAATGTTCAAGTTCTGAGCAATGCATATTAATAATCAAAAATGTTGTTTTTATATATTTATGGTAGAAAATTTACAAAATATCTTCATGGGACATGATCTTTAAATTAAAATTTTTGGCATAAAAGAAAAATCTATTTTTTACCCATAAAATGTATTTTTGGCTATTTCTACAAATATACCCCGCAACCTAAGATAACAAAAATAAAGTAAAATGGCTACATAAACCTTTAATTAAAGTTACATTTAAAACCCAGCTTGTGTGAAAAACGTCATTCCTGTTAGTTCATTAAGTGTAGCTCAAGTGGTAGAGCATTGCGTTAGCAAGCACAAGGTTGGGGGTTTGAATCCCAGGGAACACATTAGGAGAAATTTGTTAGCTTGAATGCAATGTACGTTACTTTGGATAAAAGTGTCTGCTAAATGCATAAATTTAATTTAATATACACACTCAACAGTCCTCTAACATATTTTTATTAGTAAATGATGGAGAAAGATCTTCATAATGGATCATTCATTTTTCTAAATCCAATACATAATTTTACATTTTACATTACATTCATAATTTTCTTTATATGTTGTTATTGACGCTCATGTCTAAAAGTTTCTTTACTTTGGCTAAAACAAGTGAAAAGTAATCGTCAAGCCAGCAGCAAAATATATAGATAAATAGAGAGAGTACAATAGTCCATTTTAGCAGAAAATAACAGCGCTCATGAACAAAATGTTTGTAGTTTGTACTGCAATTATACTAAAAGTGAACTTATATGTAAACTGATATTTTACTAATTAAATATTTTGTACACTTTGAAGTATAGTCTCAGTAAACTACTAATTTAGTAGTTTTACACTGTAATTATACTCATACGTTTTCTTTAAGTGAACTTTACATAAGTATACTACTATATCCCTATTTAGGTTTTAATTTGTACATATTTTGTTATATGAATATCTGAACATACAAAACATCACAATAACAGGGTTTCTGCTTGCAAACAAAAAATATTTTATGCATTCTTTTTTGAAAAAACTTTAATGTGGGTAAGTAAAAAAAAACAAAGGTATTACATTTTGAACAAAAAATTTAACAAAAATAATATGAATTGGATTCATAATGATAATCAAAACGTAGATGGAGTCGATCAACACCCCAAAGCTTGACTGTAATTATTACCTCTTCATCAGTCAACATTTTATTCTATAACGTTACAGTTTTGATGCTGTTTCATGTCAGATGATCATGTTATATTACACGATCATCTGATCACGATCATGTGTTAGTATCTGGGGCATGTTCAAGTTCAAAACGGTGCGCAACGTTTTGCTATGGTTTCCGTGTTGAACGTCATGTTTCCTGGAAACGGCGTGCACCGGTGTGCAACGGGGTTTGAGATGTGTTTTCTCCTGTTTGGTGGGTGTGTCAGAACTGCAGTCCAATCAGCAGCAACATGTATATAAAGCACGCGGCATTAACGTGAACTCGCACAATGGCTTCAAGGAAAAGAATGTACAAATGTGTTCGTTGCAGCTCGGTATACGCAACAACTGAGGATATTAGAAGACATGTTTGTCGTAAGTTTTATTGTAAAAATATAGGATATCAACATAATGATGTAGTTGTTTATATTTTTAGCTTAATTGCAAGTTTATGACATTTGGTATAGAAATAAACAATGGTAATTGAGTGCTTTTCCTAAAAATGAGAAAGAAAATACAGGGTATTAAAACCGTATGAACTACAAATAAAGTCAGTATGTGAGGCTAAATAGATGTGTTTTAGTCTGAATTAGGTAAGAAACACAAAAAAACACAAAGAATGGCCTTCTCAGCTGCCATAGATGCAACTCTTGCGTCAACAGAACAGTGTGTTCAACGCATCACTGTTTCTGTTTAAAAAACGTTGTGCAACGTTTTGTCGGTGCTGAACACAGCCCTGGTGTTCCTTTTTCTTCTTCACTTGTTTATTTTTATTTTTATTATTCTGTACAGAAGATGTGTACTAGCGCCCTCTACCATAAAACAATGAAAAACATGGATTCTAGGAGCACGAGTATAGTTCAAATATATTTAGACTTTTTGCAAGTATAAGTTAAGTATACTTAAATGTAATTTTAAGAATATTTCTGAGAAGTACATAAAAAGTAAACTAAAACCATACTTTCCTATTTTTAGTTTAAAATAAGTACACTTATAAGACACTGGAATAAACCTCTTTTTCGTAAGGGTATTTGAGACAATGAATTATTAGTTTAAGGAATCTCACAGACTTGACAGTAAGAACACAAACATCTTTGATTAGTATTTGCAGATATCCTGTCTATATTGTTCCACATATTTGGAATTGCTGGCAGCAAGTTGCATTGAAGGAAATTCCACTGATACCAAGTCCCTAGCCTCCTCAAGGCAGCAAGGACACTATAAAGAAAGAACAGACTGCCTCACCATAAATTGCTGGTGCTGGCCAGCCTGTGGTGTTACTGGATTCACTCTGATGTATCAGCTATAACACAATGTGACATTTCTGTCTTGCAGCGGGTCAGTAAGAAATCTTCACTCCTCTCCAGTATGTCTCATCTTTGTTTACAGGTAGAATAAAAAGGATTTAGTGAGAACTTTATTTTGTTATGTAACAAACCAAATGGTATTTTTAAGAAATATAATACACACACAGTATTTAACACTACATTAACATCACAAATCGGATGTTTAAAACTAATTACACAAGAAAAGTGGAGTTGGTTCTCTTACATAATTAACCTAGAAGTTGGGTTTAAAAAAATAATCCAGCTTTAAAAAAATACCCAGCAACCTACAGTAGTTACAGAAAAACACGCTTTTAACACTCACACACTGGACTTTTCACTTGAAAGTAATGCAAATCAAGCAAGAAGCAATGCCATATAATTTTGCAGAAACATATACAGCAATGTTTTTCAGTGAGCCTTTTAAGAGAAAATAGTTCAGAGGGAAATTGGGGTAAATGTTGAATCCTGCCATTATGCTTAAATCAAACCTCTTTGCTTGTTCTTTGGACCAAAGCATTTATCTAGTCCACTGCTGCATTTGCTTACTTAGGCATCTTGCTCAGTTTTGGTATTTAAATAGTATCTTTTAAGGCACTTTAAAGGGAACCTCTAAAATAAAAATGCTTTGAATGGAAATTTACAGTAGCTTAGCCCTGGGAATCCACTCAATAACGATTCGTTCAGCTGTCAGTGTCCTGACAGAGTCCTTTGCTCACTCACATTGGTTCTTTCTCCTTCTTTAAGCCATTGTTCCCCATTGGTTGCATTACTTTTATGTTCTACATGAGTTTCAGGGAATGTTATTTTTACATAGTGTCATATTGATTTTAATTATACACCCTATTCAATTCACATCATACTGGTGACTCATAACATGACAGTATCTTTGCAGTTACACATCACAGCATTTACACAAGGATTTCAATTTCATCTTTGCACGTTCAATTAAATGCAAAGTTTATTTAAAGCACCTGTTTAATGACAACTCATAAAGAACATTTGCTCAGTCTATGATAAAGATATACGAACAAACACAATACATATGTTAGTTTTGCTCATAGGCTCTGTCTGAATTCCTTCTTTGGAAATGTCGGCTTGAGTAATTAAACACCCACATTAATTTGAGTGTTAACAGTCATTGGAAACAAACCATCAATCTCCACTTGTCTTGTTCGATGAGACACCATGACATTGAAATACTCCTGGGAGGTAGTAATAATATAGTCTCCTGCTCTAGCTATATAAACAGCATATACAGTATGAAGTCATCCATTAGTTATATTTTGTAAGTTGCTATACATGCACTTTTAAAACATATTTTGTGTATCCTACAATCTAAAGCCCTATTAATAATATGACTGTGTTGATTTTCAGTGTAATAAACTGCAGAGTCCACTGGCTTGGTAAATAGGGCTGAAAAGAAGTGTTGCATGCAGAAGGAACCAGCGGTGCGACTCTGATCATGTATGTATAGTGTGATGTATTACTGCTGTGCCTAAGAGTCTAAACGTTCAGAGTTATAGCCCTGTGAATAGTGAATGGTTGCAGTACTGGGAGAGACATCATGCTTATTCAGATTCAGAAAATATATTTGTCCTGTATTATAAATGTGCTTGTCTAGAATGCTGACGCAGATATCAGACTTTCACATTTCAAAATTTTCTTGATATTTGATTGCACATTCTGTAGATCACTTGCTGTAAACTGAATGACTGTGCAATGCAAATGTATTTGTAAAAATGTCAGATATTATATTATATTATATTATATTATATTATATTATATTATATTATATTATATTATATTATATTATATTATATTATATTATATTATATTATATATTACTGGTGTCCCATTAAAAAATAGATTACAAACTACATAAAACAGACTACATTTTTCAGTTCTGTATGAAGGGTTGGGAAGAACACATTAAATTATATAATAGTCAGAGAAAAAAATCTTGACTGGGGCATATCAGATAATCACAAACGAGACTATAGGTGTTCCAGAGAGGGAACAAAATATCAAAAACAAAAATTCTCTCACTCTCTATTGTCTAAGGTTCTGACGAAGGCTTGCTTGGGCTGATACGTGTTGTTTTTTGTTTTTTTTAGTAGCCTTGTATTATTATCAAAGTCTTTTTACTTTGCTTGCTACAGTATGTGATTCTCTGGATGTGGATTTTTCAGGGGGGGTTTTTGCAAGGGGATCCATTTTTTGTTTTTGACATTAAATTATATATCTTGTAGTCCTGTTGGAGCCAAATGAAGTGTTATACATTTGTCTCACAGAACACTTTGCTCAACATGGGCCAAAAGCGACACAGTAGGTTGCTGCCGCATATTAAAATGAGATTATCAAAAATAATGTTCCATACATGTCTGTACATCTGGCATTAATTATTCTGGCCCTATATATATATATATATATATATATATGGTTCAGTATGTGTTTAACATCATTTTTTTTATTTAGTTATTTATTTGAATTTTAGGCTAAAAAATGTTGTAATGTAAAGGCACCTTTTTGTCTGGAGTAGTTCACTTGAAATAGTCCTGCGGGATGACAAATGAATTTTTTAAAGGACGCATAATCCATGTCATTTCTCAATTAATGAGGTCATAAAAGCTGCATGCATAATAATTAAAAAACAATTAGAATATATAAAAAAAAGTTTTAGATGAAGTATTGCATTTCACACCACAGGACGTGTCAACTTCCCAAAAGCATTTCATGTCAGTTACCCACAAACAGATGTGTGAATGAAAACGAGATTGTTATTGACTTTGGATCATAAGTTTTGTTCACTTTTCATGACTTTCATGTGGCCCTGAAGTTTCTCGGAATCATCAGTGCGAATGGGGTGCCTAGTGTTGTTTTGGAGGAGCTCGGCACTTGCTGGGTGCATTAGACCTCTGCAGTGAGCTAAATGGCGATCTTCTGGCTGACTAAATGTCAGGAAATATACAGGAAATATAAGTCACTCTCACATCCTTCATAGCCCTGACAGTTTCCTCCCAGATAAACACACACTTCTGCTGCTGTGGAGCAAGAGTCATCTACTGCACTTAGCACAGGGAAGTAGAGAGTAAGGAGGAAGGCTGAAAGAAAGAAGGAGGGAGACTTGTAACTATATCGATGTGTTGCCGACCTGTCATTTCTGATTGACTACACCATTTAACATAGCACTCAGACAAGCTCTCATTCATATGATCTTTCAAAGGAATAATGTTGGCCTTACCTGTTTTGTAGAGCATGATTTCTTATAGCTTGTATAAAGCACTTTAGCACACAGCGTATCAGTAAAGAATCAAAGATAACAAAGTCTCTAATACAGTTCAACGTTTGTGTGTCTTCATATATTTGTTCTAGAAATGTAGCTATATTTCAGAAGGTGCCAAGACAAATGTATATCTACAGTAGGTGGCCAACCAAAGTGTGCTTTCTACCGATGTAGGCACCGGGACCGCCACCGCGTCTGCAAAGTGTAACATGCAGCTTTTGACCGCTGAGTGGTGTTTTGACCACAAGTTTTGAAACAATGCATCAATTGTGTGACTGCAGTAACCAACTGACCTGGATACAGACCGGATCTGGTGGCTACGGTGACATCGGAATAAGAGAGAAACAGACTAATATTAGCGTAGATGCCATTCTTATAACGATGTAGTAAGTACATTGTGTGTTATGTCAAGTGTTCCCAGTTTCCGGATTTAAACACGACCGGCTGGAGGCGTGACGTGTGGGCGGAGCTAAAGAATCACGAGCGCCAGTAGGCTTTGTGCGTTGAGAGCGTTTGGAAGCTGTGACATTACCGTGAGGAAAAAAACATCATCCAAAACAAACCATGACTTACAGTCAGATTCAGCCGTTTACTTATGTTCCAGAATCAGATCCCGAGGCTGAAACTGAATGAGAGCAGCAGCAGCAACGACTCGCTCCGAGTGGGGCTCGAACCCGGGTCTCCGGCATGGGAGGGGACACACTAACAAGGAGGCAGAGATATTTTAAGCAGTTTTACTCACCGCCTGCGGTTACAACACACGATCTTGACACTTTTTCGTTGGGATTGCATCATCCTTAAGAAATAAACGATACGCAAATCCGTTGTCAAACTGGGCCTTGTTTGTAAACAAGCATCTTCGACATGCAGGGAACAAACAAAAACACTTGCACAACTCCGTTATTGCTCTGTAAAAATAAACTCCATCCACTGGTCCTTAATGCTGTTTTTTTTTTTTTTTGGTAATCTGTGCAGGGTTGTCTTGCCCTGGAATACCCAAAAACACACTTCTTTTGTGACTTTTCGCAACGCTCTCGCTCTGATCAGTGAATCGCTCTGATCAGTGAAATGTCTGTGCTCAGCCTCGCTGTAAGGTAGCGCGCCCTCTTCCGGCAGAAGTTCCCTCCAGGACCCATATAAGGAAATTCCGCCATCTAACGTCACACAGAGCCATACTCGAAAAAAACTTTACGAAACTTGTGACAAACTGGCAGGAGTATTTTGGGAACAAAAATATTCCTTCAAACGTGCAACTTAATTTTTGAAACTTTGTCCATTGTTTAGCATGGGAATCCAACTCTTTAACAGTGTAAAAAACTCAGTATGCATGAAATAGCATTTCACCCCCCCCCCCCCTTTAATTTAGGATTAGGGTTGTGAGAATGTGCTTTATAAGTACTTATAAACAGCCAATATGTTAATAATAACCATGTTAATAAGCAAATAATTAAAAGTGGGGTTTAGTCCTAAAGTGGACTAAAGTGTTGCAGAATTATTATTATTTAAGTTTATTTGTATAGCGCTTTTTACAATACAAATCTTTGAATTATTATTATTATTTTTAAAATATTTTTTAAGAAATTAATACTTTTATTCAGCAAGGACACATTATTTCTGAAAAGTGTGAGTAAAGCCACTTTACATGATGTTAAAAAAAAATTTTTTTTCAAAAAATTACCATTGTCTTTGTCATCACAGGAATACATTTTATTTAAAATATATAAAAAATACAAAACAATTATTTTGGCAGTATTTTATAATATTACTGTTTTTACTGTAGCTTTTGTTCCATGTAAAAGGCATAGATAGATAGATAGATAGATAGATAGATAGATAGATAGATAGATAGATAGATAGATAGATAGATAGATAGATCTACATTTGTGCAAAGTGTGTGGGATATGCAGTATGCTATAGAATGTACTGTACTGTAAATAGAAAATATGTTTTGAGGTCAAGGTCATACTCAAAAACGGGTCAAATCCGAGACTAAAATCCCAGTTAACTGGGCGTCTCTCCCACCAGTGGGACTATTTTAATTCACTTTTATGAAATGGAGTGACGTGAAAAATCATCTCCAGTTTAATTTCAGCCATGCTAAAATTCCACCGGGGCTCATACTGTCTTTTGCTTTACATTTTCACTAAATGCTTTAAAGAAAACTGTGAGAAACAAAGGCATGTGTTATCTGCTGACAGCTTAGCAATATGTTGGATTTGAGGTACTGTAAAACAATGCATTGATGTTTATCATAAAGTACAGGAAGCAAAACTAGCCTTATTTAGAATTA